>NW_028115115.1:0-109500 GCF_964273445.1 Streptopelia decaocto
TGGTACCCTTTCACGTCCAAATCTCTCAAACTCCGGGAGAGATTCTCAAAACCAAGGTTGACATGTTTCGAGTTCCTTTCAACATTTTGGAAATCCCGCTGAAACTTTGGACATTCTCGCAAAGGGTTCCCAATCCCCGACAAGACTGGTACCCTTTCACGTCCAAATCTCTCAAACTCCGGGAGAGATTCTCAAAACCAAGGTTGACATGTTTCGAGTTCCTTTCAACATTTTGGAAATCCCGCTGAAACTTTGGACATTCTCGCGAAGGGTTCCCAATCCCCGACAAGACTGGTACCCTTTCACGTCCAAATCTCTCAAACTCCGGGAGAGATTCTCAAAACCAAGGTTGACATGTTTCGAGTTCCTTTCAACATTTTGGAAATCCCGCTGAAACTTTGGACATTCTCGCGAAGGGTTCCCAATCCCCGACAAGACTGGTACCCTTTCACGTCCAAATCTCTCAAACTCCGGGAGAGATTCTCAAAACCAAGGTTGACATGTTTCGAGTTCCTTTCAACATTTTGGAAATCCCGCTGAAACTTTGGACATTCTCGCGAAGGGTTCCCAATCCCCGACAAGACTGGTACCCTTTCACGTCCAAATCTCTCAAACTCCGGGAGAGATTCTCAAAACCAAGGTTGACATGTTTCGAGTTCCTTTCAACATTTTGGAAATCCCGCTGAAACTTTGGACATTCTCGCGAAGGGTTCCCAATCCCCGACAAGACTGGTACCCTTTCACGTCCAAATCTCTCAAACTCCGGGAGAGATTCTCAAAACCAAGGTTGACATGTTTCGAGTTCCTTTCAACATTTTGGAAATCCCGCTGAAACTTTGGACATTCTCGCGAAGGGTTCCCAATCCCCGACAAGACTGGTACCCTTTCACGTCCAAATCTCTCAAACTCCGGGAGAGATTCTCAAAACCAAGGTTGACATGTTTCGAGTTCCTTTCAACATTTTGGAAATCCCGCTGAAACTTTGGACATTCTCGCGAAGGGTTCCCAATCCCCGACAAGACTGGTACCCTTTCACGTCCAAATCTCTCAAACTCCGGGAGAGATTCTCAAAACCAAGGTTGACATGTTTCGAGTTCCTTTCAACATTTTGGAAATCCCGCTGAAACTTTGGACATTCTCGCGAAGGGTTCCCAATCCCCGACAAGACTGGTACCCTTTCACGTCCAAATCTCTCAAACTCCGGGAGAGATTCTCAAAACCAAGGTTGACATGTTTCGAGTTCCTTTCAACATTTTGGAAATCCCGCTGAAACTTTGGACATTCTCGCGAAGGGTTCCCAATCCCCGACAAGACTGGTACCCTTTCACGTCCAAATCTCTCAAACTCCGGGAGAGATTCTCAAAACCAAGGTTGACATGTTTCGAGTTCCTTTCAACATTTTGGAAATCCCGCTGAAACTTTGGACATTCTCGCGAAGGGTTCCCAATCCCCGACAAGACTGGTACCCTTTCACGTCCAAATCTCTCAAACTCCGGGAGAGATTCTCAAAACCAAGGTTGACATGTTTCGAGTTCCTTTCAACATTTTGGAAATCCCGCTGAAACTTTGGACATTCTCGCGAAGGGTTCCCAATCCCCGACAAGACTGGTACCCTTTCACGTCCAAATCTCTCAAACTCCGGGAGAGATTCTCAAAACCAAGGTTGACATGTTTCGAGTTCCTTTCAACATTTTGGAAATCCCGCTGAAACTTTGGACATTCTCGCGAAGGGTTCCCAATCCCCGACAAGACTGGTACCCTTTCACGTCCAAATCTCTCAAACTCCGGGAGAGATTCTCAAAACCAAGGTTGACATGTTTCGAGTTCCTTTCAACATTTTGGAAATCCCGCTGAAACTTTGGACATTCTCGCGAAGGGTTCCCAATCCCCGACAAGACTGGTACCCTTTCACGTCCAAATCTCTCAAACTCCGGGAGAGATTCTCAAAACCAAGGTTGACATGTTTCGAGTTCCTTTCAACATTTTGGAAATCCCGCTGAAACTTTGGACATTCTCGCGAAGGGTTCCCAATCCCCGACAAGACTGGTACCCTTTCACGTCCAAATCTCTCAAACTCCGGGAGAGATTCTCAAAACCAAGGTTGACATGTTTCGAGTTCCTTTCAACATTTTGGAAATCCCGCTGAAACTTTGGACATTCTCGCGAAGGGTTCCCAATCCCCGACAAGACTGGTACCCTTTCACGTCCAAATCTCTCAAACTCCGGGAGAGATTCTCAAAACCAAGGTTGACATGTTTCGAGTTCCTTTCAACATTTTGGAAATCCCGCTGAAACTTTGGACATTCTCGCGAAGGGTTCCCAATCCCCGACAAGACTGGTACCCTTTCACGTCCAAATCTCTCAAACTCCGGGAGAGATTCTCAAAACCAAGGTTGACATGTTTCGAGTTCCTTTCAACATTTTGGAAATCCCGCTGAAACTTTGGACATTCTCGCGAAGGGTTCCCAATCCCCGACAAGACTGGTACCCTTTCACGTCCAAATCTCTCAAACTCCGGGAGAGATTCTCAAAACCAAGGTTGACATGTTTCGAGTTCCTTTCAACATTTTGGAAATCCCGCTGAAACTTTGGACATTCTCGCGAAGGGTTCCCAATCCCCGACAAGACTGGTACCCTTTCACGTCCAAATCTCTCAAACTCCGGGAGAGATTCTCAAAACCAAGGTTGACATGTTTCGAGTTCCTTTCAACATTTTGGAAATCCCGCTGAAACTTTGGACATTCTCGCGAAGGGTTCCCAATCCCCGACAAGACTGGTACCCTTTCACGTCCAAATCTCTCAAACTCCGGGAGAGATTCTCAAAACCAAGGTTGACATGTTTCGAGTTCCTTTCAACATTTTGGAAATCCCGCTGAAACTTTGGACATTCTCGCGAAGGGTTCCCAATCCCCGACAAGACTGGTACCCTTTCACGTCCAAATCTCTCAAACTCCGGGAGAGATTCTCAAAACCAAGGTTGACATGTTTCGAGTTCCTTTCAACATTTTGGAAATCCCGCTGAAACTTTGGACATTCTCGCGAAGGGTTCCCAATCCCCGACAAGACTGGTACCCTTTCACGTCCAAATCTCTCAAACTCCGGGAGAGATTCTCAAAACCAAGGTTGACATGTTTCGAGTTCCTTTCAACATTTTGGAAATCCCGCTGAAACTTTGGACATTCTCGCGAAGGGTTCCCAATCCCCGACAAGACTGGTACCCTTTCACGTCCAAATCTCTCAAACTCCGGGAGAGATTCTCAAAACCAAGGTTGACATGTTTCGAGTTCCTTTCAACATTTTGGAAATCCCGCTGAAACTTTGGACATTCTCGCGAAGGGTTCCCAATCCCCGACAAGACTGGTACCCTTTCACGTCCAAATCTCTCAAACTCCGGGAGAGATTCTCAAAACCAAGGTTGACAGGTTTCGAGTTCCTTTCAACATTTTGGAAATCCCGCTGAAACTTTGGACATTCTCGCGAAGGGTTCCCAATCCCCGACAAGACTGGTACCCTTTCACGTCCAAATCTCTCAAACTCCGGGAGAGATTCTCAAAACCAAGGTTGACATGTTTCGAGTTCCTTTCAACATTTGGAAATCCCGCTGAAACTTTGGACATTCTCGCGAAGGGTTCCCAATCCCCGACAAGACTGGTACCCTTTCACGTCCAAATCTCTCAAACTCCGGGAGAGATTCTCAAAACCAAGGTTGACATGTTTCGAGTTCCTTTCAACATTTTGGAAATCCCGCTGAAACTTTGGACATTCTCGCGAAGGGTTCCCAATCCCCGACAAGACTGGTACCCTTTCACGTCCAAATCTCTCAAACTCCGGGAGAGATTCTCAAAACCAAGGTTGACATGTTTCGAGTTCCTTTCAACATTTTGGAAATCCCGCTGAAACTTTGGACATTCTCGCGAAGGGTTCCCAATCCCCGACAGGACTGGTACCCTTTCACGTCCAAATCTCTCAAACTCCGGGAGAGATTCTCAAAACCAAGGTTGACATGTTTCGAGTTCCTTTCAACATTTTGGAAATCCCGCTGAAACTTTGGACATTCTCGCGAAGGGTTCCCAATCCCCGACAAGACTGGTACCCTTTCACGTCCAAATCTCTCAAACTCCGGGAGAGATTCTCAAAACCAAGGTTGACATGTTTCGAGTTCCTTTCAACATTTTGGAAATCCTGCTGAAACTTTGGACATTCTCGTGAAGGGTTCCCAATCCCCGACAAGACTGGTACCCTTTCACGTCCAAATCTCTCAAACTCCGGGAGAGATTCTCAAAACCAAGGTTGACAGGTTTCGAGTTCCTCTCAACATTTTGGAAATCCCGCTGAAACTTTGGACATTCTCGCGAAGGGTTTCCAATCCCCGACAAGACTGGTACCCTTTCACGTCCAAATCTCTCAAACTCCGGAGAGATTCTCAAAACCAAGGTTGACATGTTTCGAGTTCCTTTCAACATTTTGGAAATCCCGCTGAAACTTTGGACATTCTCGCGAAGGGTTCCCAATCCCCGACAAGACTGGTACCCTTTCACGTCCAAATCTCTCAAACTCCGGGAGAGATTCTCAAAACCAAGGTTGACAGTGTTTCGAGTTCCTTTCAACATCTTGGAAATCCTGCTGAAACTTTGGACATTCTCGCGAAGGGTTCCCAATCCCCGACAAGACTGGTACCCTTTCAAGTCCAAATCTCTCAAACTCCGGGAGAGATTCTCAAAACCAAGGTTGACATGTTTCGAGTTCCTTTCAACATTTTGGAAATCCCGCTGAAACTTTGGACATTCTCGCGAAGGGTTCCCAATCCCCGACAAGACTGGTACCCTTTCACGTCCAAATCTCTCAAACTCCGGGAGAGATTCTCAAAACCAAGGCTGACATGTTTCGAGTTCCTTTCAACATTTTGGAAATCCCGCTGAAACTTTGGACATTCTCGCGAAGGGTTCCCAATCCCTGACAAGACTGGTACCCTTTCACGTCCAAATCTCTCAAACTCCGGGAGAGATTCTCAAAACCAAGGTTGACATGTTTCGAGTTCCTTTCAACATTTTGGAAATCCCGCTGAAACTTTGGACATTCTCGCGAAGGGTTCCCAATCCCCGACAAGACTGGTACCCTTTCACGTCCAAATCTCTCAAACTCCGGGAGAGATTCTCAAAACCAAGGTTGACGTGTTTCGAGTTCCTTTCAACATCTTGGAAATCATGCTGAAACTTTGGACATTCTCGCGAAGGGTTCCCAATCCCCGACAAGACTGGTACCCTTTCAAGTCCAAATCTCTCAAACTCCGGGAGAGATTCTCAAAACCAAGGTTGACATGTTTCGAGTTCCTTTCAACATTTTGGAAATCCCGCTGAAACTTTGGACATTCTCGCGAAGGGTTCCCAATCCCCGACAAGACTGGTACCCTTTCACGTCCAAATCTCTCAAACTCCGGGAGAGATTCTCAAAACCAAGGCTGACATGTTTCGAGTTCCTTTCAACATTTTGGAAATCCCGCTGAAACTTTGGACATTCTCGCGAAGGGTTCCCAATCCCCGACAAGACTGGTACCCTTTCACGTCCAAATCTCTCAAACTCCGGGAGAGATTCTCAAAACCAAGGTTGACATGTTTCGAGTTCCTTTCAACATTTTGGAAATCCCGCTGAAACTTTGGACATTCTCGCGAAGGGTTCCCAATCCCCGACAAGACTGGTACCCTTTCACGTCCAAATCTCTCAAACTCCGGGAGAGATTCTCAAAACCAAGGTTGACATGTTTCGAGTTCCTTTCAACATTTTGGAAATCCCGCTGAAACTTTGGACATTCTCGCGAAGGGTTCCCAATCCCCGACAAGACTGGCTACCCTTTCACGTCCAAATCTCTCAAACTCCGGGAGAGATTCTCAAAACCAAGGTTGACATGTTTCGAGTTCCTTTCAACATTTTGGAAATCCCGCTGAAACTTTGGACATTCTCGCGAAGGGTTCCCAATCCCCGACAAGACTGCTACCCTTTCACGTCCAAATCTCTCAAACTCCGGGAGAGATTCTCAAAACCAAGGTTGACATGTTTCGAGTTCCTTTCAACATTTTGGAAATCCCGCTGAAACTTTGGACATTCTCGCGAAGGGTTCCCAATCCCCGACAAGACTGGTACCCTTTCACGTCCAAATCTCTCAAACTCCGGGAGAGATTCTCAAAACCAAGGTTGACATGTTTCGAGTTCCTTTCAACATTTTGGAAATCCCGCTGAAACTTTGGACATTCTCGCGAAGGGTTCCCAATCCCCGACAAGACTGGTACCCTTTCACGTCCAAATCTCTCAAACTCCGGGAGAGATTCTCAAAACCAAGGTTGACATGTTTCGAGTTCCTTTCAACATTTTGGAAATCCCGCTGAAACTTTGGACATTCTCGCGAAGGGTTCCCAATCCCCGACAAGACTGGTACCCTTTCACGTCCAAATCTCTCAAACTCCGGGAGAGATTCTCAAAACCAAGGTTGACATGTTTCGAGTTCCTTTCAACATTTTGGAAATCCCGCTGAAACTTTGGACATTCTCGCGAAGGGTTCCCAATCCCCGACAAGACTGGCTACCCTTTCACGTCCAAATCTCTCAAACTCCGGGAGAGATTCTCAAAACCAAGGTTGACATGTTTCGAGTTCCTTTCAACATTTTGGAAATCCCGCTGAAACTTTGGACATTCTCGCGAAGGGTTCCCAATCCCCGACAAGACTGGTACCCTTTCACGTCCAAATCTCTCAAACTCCGGGAGAGATTCTCAAAACCAAGGTTGACAGGTTTCGAGTTCCTTTCAACATTTTGGAAATCCCGCTGAAACTTTGGACATTCTCGCGAAGGGTTCCCAATCCCCGACAAGACTGGTACCCTTTCACGTCCAAATCTCTCAAACTCCGGGAGAGATTCTCAAAACCAAGGTTGACAGGTTTCGAGTTCCTTTCAACATTTTGGAAATCCCGCTGAAACTTTGGACATTCTCGCGAAGGGTTCCCAATCCCCGACAAGACTGGTACCCTTTCACGTCCAAATCTCTCAAACTCCGGGAGAGATTCTCAAAACCAAGGTTGACATGTTTCGAGTTCCTTTCAACATTTTGGAAATCCCGCTGAAACTTTGGACATTCTCGCGAAGGGTTCCCAATCCCCGACAAGACTGGTACCCTTTCACGTCCAAATCTCTCAAACTCCGGGAGAGATTCTCAAAACCAAGGTTGACATGTTTCGAGTTCCTTTCAACATTTTGGAAATCCCGCTGAAACTTTGGACATTCTGGCGAAGGGTTCCCAATCCCCGACAAGACTGGTAACCTTTCACGTCCAAATCTCTCAAACTCCGGGAGAGATTCTCAAAACCAAGGTTGACATGTTTCGAGTTCCTTTCAACATTTTGGAAATCCCGCTGAAACTTTGGACATTCTCGCGAAGGGTTCCCAATCCCCGACAAGACTGGTACCCTTTCACGTCCAAATCTCTCAAACTCCGGGAGAGATTCTCAAAACCAAGGTTGACAGGTTTCGAGTTCCTTTCAACATTTTGGAAATCCCGCTGAAACTTTGGACATTCTCGCGAAGGGTTCCCAATCCCTGACAAGATTGGTACCCTTTCACGTCCAAATCTCTCAAACTCCGGAAGAGATTCTCAAAACCAAGGTTGACAGGTTTCGAGTTCCTTTCAACATTTTGGAAATCCCGCTGAAACTTTGGACATTCTCGCGAAGGGTTCCCAATCCCCGACAAGACTGGTACCCTTTCACGTCCAAATCTCTCAAACTCCGGGAGAGATTCTCAAAACCAAGGTTGACATGTTTCGAGTTCCTTTCAACATTTTGGAAATCCCGCTGAAACTTTGGACATTCTCGCGAAGGGTTCCCAATCCCCGACAAGACTGGTACCCTTTCACGTCCAAATCTCTCAAACTCCGGGAGAGATTCTCAAAACCAAGGTTGACAGGTTTCGAGTTCCTTTCAACATTTTGGAAATCCCGCTGAAACTTTGGACATTCTCGCGAAGGGTTCCCAATCCCCGACAAGACTGGTACCCTTTCACGTCCAAATCTCTCAAACTCCGGGAGAGATTCTCAAAACCAAGGTTGACAGGTTTCGAGTTCCTTTCAACATTTTGGAAATCCCGCTGAAACTTTGGACATTCTCGCGAAGGGTTCCCAATCCCCGACAAGACTGGTACCCTTTCACGTCCAAATCTCTCAAACTCCGGGAGAGATTCTCAAAACCAAGGTTGACATGTTTCGAGTTCCTTTCAACATTTTGGAAATCCCGCTGAAACTTTGGACATTCTCGCGAAGGGTTCCCAATCCCCGACAAGACTGGTACCCTTTCACGTCCAAATCTCTCAAACTCCGGGAGAGATTCTCAAAACCAAGGTTGACATGTTTCGAGTTCCTTTCAACATTTTGGAAATCCCGCTGAAACTTTGGACATTCTGGCGAAGGGTTCCCAATCCCCGACAAGACTGGTAACCTTTCACGTCCAAATCTCTCAAACTCCGGGAGAGATTCTCAAAACCAAGGTTGACATGTTTCGAGTTCCTTTCAACATTTTGGAAATCCCGCTGAAACTTTGGACATTCTCGCGAAGGGTTCCCAATCCCCGACAAGACTGGTACCCTTTCACGTCCAAATCTCTCAAACTCCGGGAGAGATTCTCAAAACCAAGGTTGACAGGTTTCGAGTTCCTTTCAACATTTTGGAAATCCCGCTGAAACTTTGGACATTCTCGCGAAGGGTTCCCAATCCCCGACAAGACTGGTACCCTTTCACGTCCAAATCTCTCAAACTCCGGGAGAGATTCTCAAAACCAAGGTTGACAGGTTTCGAGTTCCTTTCAACATTTTGGAAATCCCGCTGAAACTTTGGACATTCTCGCGAAGGGTTCCCAATCCCCGACAAGACTGGTACCCTTTCACGTCCAAATCTCTCAAACTCCGGGAGAGATTCTCAAAACCAAGGTTCACATGTTTCGAGTTCCTTTCAACATTTTGGAAATCCCGCTGAAACTTTGGACATTCTCGCGAAGGGTTCCCAATCCCCGACAAGACTGGTACCCTTTCACGTCCAAATCTCTCAAACTCCGGGAGAGATTCTCAAAACCAAGGTTGACATGTTTCGAGTTCCTTTCAACATTTTGGAAATCCCGCTGAAACTTTGGACATTCTGGCGAAGGGTTCCCAATCCCCGACAAGACTGGTAACCTTTCACGTCCAAATCTCTCAAACTCCGGGAGAGATTCTCAAAACCAAGGTTGACATGTTTCGAGTTCCTTTCAACATTTTGGAAATCCCGCTGAAACTTTGGACATTCTCGCGAAGGGTTCCCAATCCCCGACAAGACTGGTACCCTTTCACGTCCAAATCTCTCAAACTCCGGGAGAGATTCTCAAAACCAAGGTTGACAGGTTTCGAGTTCCTTTCAACATTTTGGAAATCCCGCTGAAACTTTGGACATTCTCGCGAAGGGTTCCCAATCCCTGACAAGATTGGTACCCTTTCACGTCCAAATCTCTCAAACTCCGGAAGAGATTCTCAAAACCAAGGTTGACAGGTTTCGAGTTCCTTTCAACATTTTGGAAATCCCGCTGAAACTTTGGACATTCTCGCGAAGGGTTCCCAATCCCCGACAAGACTGGTACCCTTTCACGTCCAAATCTCTCAAACTCCGGGAGAGATTCTCAAAACCAAGGTTGACATGTTTCGAGTTCCTTTCAACATTTTGGAAATCCCGCTGAAACTTTGGACATTCTCGCGAAGGGTTCCCAATCCCCGACAAGACTGGTACCCTTTCACGTCCAAATCTCTCAAACTCCGGGAGAGATTCTCAAAACCAAGGTTGACATGTTTCGAGTTCCTTTCAACATTTTGGAAATCCCGCTGAAACTTTGGACATTCTCGCGAAGGGTTCCCAATCCCCGACAAGACTGGTACCCTTTCACGTCCAAATCTCTCAAACTCCGGGAGAGATTCTCAAAACCAAGGTTGACATGTTTCGAGTTCCTTTCAACATTTTGGAAATCCCGCTGAAACTTTGGACATTCTCGCGAAGGGTTCCCAATCCCCGACAAGACTGGTACCCTTTCACGTCCAAATCTCTCAAACTCCGGGAGAGATTCTCAAAACCAAGGTTGACATGTTTCGAGTTCCTTTCAACATTTTGGAAATCCCGCTGAAACTTTGGACATTCTCGCGAAGGGTTCCCAATCCCCGACAAGACTGGTACCCTTTCACGTCCAAATCTCTCAAACTCCGGGAGAGATTCTCAAAACCAAGGTTGACATGTTTCGAGTTCCTTTCAACATTTTGGAAATCCCGCTGAAACTTTGGACATTCTCGCGAAGGGTTCCCAATCCCCGACAAGACTGGTACCCTTTCACGTCCAAATCTCTCAAACTCCGGGAGAGATTCTCAAAACCAAGGTTGACATGTTTCGAGTTCCTTTCAACATTTTGGAAATCCCGCTGAAACTTTGGACATTCTCGCGAAGGGTTCCCAATCCCCGACAAGACTGGTACCCTTTCACGTCCAAATCTCTCAAACTCCGGGAGAGATTCTCAAAACCAAGGTTGACATGTTTCGAGTTCCTTTCAACATTTTGGAAATCCCGCTGAAACTTTGGACATTCTCGCGAAGGGTTCCCAATCCCCGACAAGACTGGTACCCTTTCACGTCCAAATCTCTCAAACTCCGGGAGAGATTCTCAAAACCAAGGTTGACATGTTTCGAGTTCCTTTCAACATTTTGGAAATCCCGCTGAAACTTTGGACATTCTCGCGAAGGGTTCCCAATCCCCGACAAGACTGGTACCCTTTCACGTCCAAATCTCTCAAACTCCGGGAGAGATTCTCAAAACCAAGGTTGACATGTTTCGAGTTCCTTTCAACATTTTGGAAATCCCGCTGAAACTTTGGACATTCTCGCGAAGGGTTCCCAATCCCCGACAAGACTGGTACCCTTTCACGTCCAAATCTCTCAAACTCCGGGAGAGATTCTCAAAACCAAGGTTGACATGTTTCGAGTTCCTTTCAACATTTTGGAAATCCCGCTGAAACTTTGGACATTCTCGCGAAGGGTTCCCAATCCCCGACAAGACTGGTACCCTTTCACGTCCAAATCTCTCAAACTCCGGGAGAGATTCTCAAAACCAAGGTTGACATGTTTCGAGTTCCTTTCAACATTTTGGAAATCCCGCTGAAACTTTGGACATTCTCGCGAAGGGTTCCCAATCCCCGACAAGACTGGTACCCTTTCACGTCCAAATCTCTCAAACTCCGGGAGAGATTCTCAAAACCAAGGTTGACATGTTTGGAGTTCCTTTCAACATTTTGGAAATCCCGCTGAAACTTTGGACATTCTCGCGAAGGGTTCCCAATCCCCGACAAGACTGGTACCCTTTCACGTCCAAATCTCTCAAACTCCGGGAGAGATTCTCAAAACCAAGGTTGACATGTTTGGAGTTCCTTTCAACATTTTGGAAATCCCGCTGAAACTTTGGACATTCTCGCGAAGGGTTCCCAATCCCCGACAAGACTGGTACCCTTTCACGTCCAAATCTCTCAAACTCCGGGAGAGATTCTCAAAACCAAGGTTGACATGTTTCGAGTTCCTTTCAACATTTTGGAAATCCCGCTGAAACTTTGGACATTCTCGCGAAGGGTTCCCAATCCCCGACAAGACTGGTACCCTTTCACGTCCAAATCTCTCAAACTCCGGGAGAGATTCTCAAAACCAAGGTTGACAGGTTTCGAGTTCCTTTCAACATTTTGGAAATCCCGCTGAAACTTTGGACATTCTCGCGAAGGGTTCCCAATCCCCGACAAGACTGGTACCCTTTCACGTCCAAATCTCTCAAACTCCGGGAGAGATTCTCAAAACCAAGGTTGACATGTTTCGAGTTCCTTTCAACATTTTGGAAATCCCGCTGAAACTTTGGACATTCTCGCGAAGGGTTCCCAATCCCCGACAAGACTGGTACCCTTTCACGTCCAAATCTCTCAAACTCCGGGAGAGATTCTCAAAATCAAGGTTGACATGTTTCGAGTTCCTTTCAACATTTTGGAAATCCCGCTGAAACTTTGGACATTCTCGCGAAGGGTTCCCAATCCCCGACAAGATTGGTACCCTTTCACGTCCAAATCTCTCAAACTCCGGGAGAGATTCTCAAAACCAAGGTTGACATGTTTCGAGTTCCTTTCAACATCTTGGAAATCCCGCTGAAACTTTGGACATTCTCGCGAAGGGTTCCCAATCCCCGACAAGACTGGTACCCTTTCACGTCCAAATCTCTCAAACTCCGGGAGAGATTCTCAAAACCAAGGTTGACATGTTTCGAGTTCCTTTCAACATTTTGGAAATCCCGCTGAAACTTTGGACATTCTCGCGAAGGGTTCCCAATCCCCGACAAGACTGGTACCCTTTCACGTCCAAATCTCTCAAACTCCGGGAGAGATTCTCAAAACCAAGGTTGACATGTTTCGAGTTCCTTTCAACATTTTGGAAATCCCGCTGAAACTTTGGACATTCTCGCAAAGGGTTCCCAATCCCCGACAGGACTGGTACCCTTTCACGTCCAAATCTTTCAAACTCCGGGAGAGATTCTCAAAACCAAGGTTGACATGTTTCAAGTTCCTTTCAACATTTTGGAAATCCCGCTGAAACTTTGGACATTCTCGCGAAGGGTTCCCAATCCCCGACAAGACTGGTACCCTTTCACGTCCAAATCTCTCAAACTCCGGGAGAGATTCTCAAAACCAAGGTTGACATGTTTCGAGTTCCTTTCAACATTTTGGAAATCCCGCTGAAACTTTGGACATTCTCGCGAAGGGTTCCCAATCCCCGACAAGACTGGTACCCTTTCACGTCCAAATCTCTCAAACTCCGGGAGAGATTCTCAAAACCAAGGTTGACATGTTTCGAGTTCCTTTCAACATTTTGGAAATCCCGCTGAAACTTTGGACATTCTCGCGACGGGTTCCCAATCCCCGACAAGACTGGTACCCTTTCACGTCCAAATCTCTCAAACTCCGGGAGAGATTCTCAAAACCAAGGTTGACATGTTTCGAGTTCCTTTCAACATTTTGGAAATCCCGCTGAAACTTTGGACATTCTCGCGAAGGGTTCCCAATCCCCGACAAGACTGGTACCCTTTCACGTCCAAATCTCTCAAACTCCGGGAGAGATTCTCAAAACCAAGGTTGACATGTTTCGAGTTCCTTTCAACATTTTGGAAATCCCGCTGAAACTTTGGACATTCTCGCGAAGGGTTCCCAATCCCCGACAAGACTGGTACCCTTTCACGTCCAAATCTCTCAAACTCCGGGAGAGATTCTCAAAACCAAGGTTGACATGTTTCGAGTTCCTTTCAACATTTTGGAAATCCCGCTGAAACTTTGGACATTCTCGCGAAGGGTTCCCAATCCCCGACAAGACTGGTACCCTTTCACGTCCAAATCTCTCAAAGTCCGGGAGAGATTCTCAAAACCAAGGTTGACATGTTTCAACTTCCTTTCAAAATTTTGGAAATCCCGCTGAAACTTTGGACATTCTCGCGAAGGGTTCCCAATCCCCGACAAGACTGGTACCCTTTCACGTCCAAATCTCTCAAACTCCGGGAGAGATTCTCAAAACCAAGGTTGACATGTTTCGAGTTCCTTTCAACATTTTGGAAATCCCGCTGAAACTTTGGACATTCTCGCGAAGGGTTCCCAATCCCCGACAAGACTGGTACCCTTTCACGTCCAAATCTCTCAAACTCCGGGAGAGATTCTCAAAACCAAGGTTGACATGTTTCGAGTTCCTTTCAACATTTTGGAAATCCCGCTGAAACTTTGGACATTCTCGCGAAGGGTTCCCAATCCCCGACAAGACTGGTACCCTTTCACGTCCAAATTTCTCAAACTCCGGGAGAGATTCTCAAAACCAAGGTTGACATGTTTCGAGTTCCTTTCAACATTTTGGAAATCCCGCTGAAACTTTGGACATTCTCGCGAAGGGTTCCCAATCCCCGACAAGACTGGTACCCTTTCACGTCCAAATCTCTCAAACTCCGGGAGAGATTCTCAAAACCAAGGTTGACATGTTTCGAGTTCCTTTCAACATTCTGGAAATCCCGCTGAAACTTTGGACATTCTCGCGAAGGGTTCCCAATCCCCGACAAGACTGGTACCCTTTCACGTCCAAATCTCTCAAACTCCGGGAGAGATTCTCAAAACCAAGGTTGACATGTTTCGAGTTCCTTTCAACATTTTGGAAATCCCGCTGAAACTTTGGACATTCTCGCGAAGGGTTCCCAATCCCCGACAAGACTGGTACCCTTTCACGTCCAAATCTCTCAAACTCCGGGAGAGATTCTCAAAACCAAGGTTGACATGTTTCGAGTTCCTTTCAACATTTTGGAAATCCCGCTGAAACTTTGGACATTCTCGCGAAGGGTTCCCAATCCCCGACAAGACTGGTACCCTTTCACGTCCAAATCTCTCAAACTCCGGGAGAGATTCTCAAAACCAAGGTTGACATGTTTCGAGTTCCTTTCAACATTTTGGAAATCCCGCTGAAACTTTGGACATTCTCGCGAAGGGTTCCCAATCCCCGACAAGACTGGTACCCTTTCACGTCCAAATCTCTCAAACTCCGGGAGAGATTCTCAAAACCAAGGTTGACATGTTTCGAGTTCCTTTCAACATTTTGCAAATCCCGCTGAAACTTTGGACATTCTCGCGAAGGGTTCCCAATCCCCGACAAGACTGGTACCCTTTCACGTCCAAATCTCTCAAACTCCGGGAGAGATTCTCAAAACCAAGGTTGACATGTTTCGAGTTCCTTTCAACATTTTGGAAATCCCGCTGAAACTTTGGACATTCTCGCGAAGGGTTCCCAATCCCCGACAAGACTGGTACCCTTTCACGTCCAAATCTCTCAAACTCCGGGAGAGATTCTCAAAACCAAGGTTGACATGTTTCGAGTTCCTTTCAACATTTTGGAAATCCCGCTGAAACTTTGGACATTCTGGCGAAGGGTTCCCAATCCGCGACAAGACTGGTACCCTTTCACGTCCAAATCTCTCAAACTCCGGGAGAGATTCTCAAAACCAAGGTTGACATGTTTCGAGTTCCTTTCAACATTTTGGAAATCCCGCTGAAACTTTGGACATTCTCGCGAAGGGTTCCCAATCCCCGACAAGACTGGTACCCTTTCACGTCCAAATCCCTCAAACTCCGGGAGAGATTCTCAAAACCAAGGTTGACATGTTTCGAGTTCCTTTCAACATTTTGGAAATCCCGCTGAAACTTTGGACATTCTCGCGAAGGGTTCCCAATCCCCGACAAGACTGGTACCCTTTCACGTCCAAATCTCTCAAACTCCGGGAGAGATTCTCAAAACCAAGGTTGACATGTTTCGAGTTCCTTTCAACATTTTGGAAATCCCGCTGAAACTTTGGACATTCTCGCGAAGGGTTCCCAATCCCCGACAAGATTGGTACCCTTTCACGTCCAAATCTTTCAAACTCCGGGAGAGATTCTCAAAACCAAGGTTGACATGTTTCGAGTTCCTTTCAATATTTTGGAAATCCCGCTGAAACTTTGGACATTCTCGCGAAGGGTTTCCAATCCCCGACAAGACTGGTACCCTTTCACGTCCAAATCTCTCAAACTCCGGGAGAGATTCTCAAAACCAAGGTTGACATGTTTCGAGTTCCTTTCAACATTTTGGAAATCCCGCTGAAACTTTGGACATTCTCGCGAAGGGTTCCCAATCCCCGACAAGACTGGTACCCTTTCACGTCCAAATCTCTCAAACTCCGGGAGAGATTCTCAAAACCAAGGTTGACATGTTTCGAGTTCCTTTCAACATCTTGGAAATCCCGCTGAAACTTTGGACATTCTCGCGAAGGGTTTCCAATCCCCGACAAGACTGGTACCCTTTCACGTCCAAATCTCTCAAACTCCGGGAGAGATTCTCAAAACCAAGGTTGACATGTTTCGAGTTCCTTTCAACATTTTGGAAATCCCGCTGAAACTTTGGACATTCTCGCGAAGGGTTCCCAATCCCCGACAAGACTGGTACCCTTTCACGTCCAAATCTCTCAAACTCCGGGAGAGATTCTCAAAACCAAGGTTCACATGTTTCGAGTTCCTTTCAACATCTTGGAAATCCCGCTGAAACTTTGGACATTCTGGCGAAGGGTTCCCAATCCCCGACAAGACTGGTACCCTTTCACGTCCAAATCTCTCAAACTCCGGGAGAGATTCTCAAAACCAAGGTTGACAGGTTTCGAGTTCCTTTCAACATTTTGGAAATCCCGCTGAAACTTTGGACATTCTCGCGAAGGGTTCCCAAATCCCGACAAGATTGGTACCCTTTCACGTCCAAATCTCTCAAACTCCGGGAGAGATTCTCAAAACCAAGGTTGACATGTTTCGAGTTCCTTTCAACATTTTGGAAATCCCACTGAAACTTTGGACATTCTCGCGAAGGGTTCCCAATCCCCGACAAGACTGGTACCCTTTCACGTCCAAATCTCTCAAACTCCGGGAGAGATTCTCAAAACCAAGGTTGACATGTTTCGAGTTCCTTTCAACATTTTGGAAATCCCGCTGAAACTTTGGACATTCTCGCGAAGGGTTCCCAATCCCCGACAAGACTGGTACCCTTTCACGTCCAAATCTCTCAAACTCCGGGAGAGATTCTCAAAACCAAGGTTGACATGTTTCGAGTTCCTTTCAACATTTTGGAAATCCCGCTGAAACTTTGGACATTCTCGCGAAGGGTTCCCAATCCCCGACAAGACTGGTACCCTTTCACGTCCAAATCTCTCAAACTCCGGGAGAGATTCTCAAAACCAAGGTTGACATGTTTCGAGTTCCTTTCAACATTTTGGAAATCCCGCTGAAACTTTGGACATTCTCGTGAAGGGTTCCCAATCCCCGACAAGACTGGTACCCTTTCACGTCCAAATCTCTCAAACTCCGGGAGAGATTCTCAAAACCAAGGTTGACATGTTTCGAGTTCCTCTCAACATTTTGGAAATCCCGCTGAAACTTTGGACATTCTCGCGAAGGGTTCCCAATCCCCGACAAGACTGGTACCCTTTCACGTCCAAATCTCTCAAACTCCGGGAGAGATTCTCAAAACCAAGGTTGACATGTTTCGAGTTCCTTTCAACATTTTGGAAATCCCGCTGAAACTTTGGACATTCTCGCGAAGGGTTCCCAATCTCCGACAAGATTGGTACCCTTTCACGTCCAAATCTCTCAAACTCCGGGAGAGATTCTCAAAACCAAGGTTGACATGTTTCAACTTCCTTTCAACATTTTGGAAATCCCGCTGAAACTTTGGACATTCTCGCGAAGGGTTTCCAATCCCCGACAAGACTGGTACCCTTTCACGTCCAAATCTCTCAAACTCCGGGAGAGATTCTCAAAACCAAGGTTGACATGTTTCGAGTTCCTTTCAACATTTTGGAAATCCCGCTGAAACTTTGGACATTCTCACGAAGGGTTCCCAATCCCCGACAAGACTGGTACCCTTTCACGTCCAAATCTCTCAAACTCCGGGAGAGATTCTCAAAACCAAGGTTGACATGTTTCGAGTTCCTTTCAACATTTTGGAAATCCCGCTGAAACTTTGGACATTCCCGCGAAGGGTTCCCAATCCCCGACAAGATTGGTACCCTTTCACGTCCAAATCTCTCAAACTCCGGGAGAGATTCTCAAAACCAAGGTTGACATGTTTCGAGTTTCTTTCAACATTTTGCAAATCCCGCTGAAACTTTGGACATTCTCGCGAAGGGTTCCCAATCCCCGACAAGACTGGTACCCTTTCACGTCCAAATCTCTCAAACTCCGGGAGAGATTCTCAAAACCAAGGTTGACATGTTTCAAGTTCCTTTCAACATTTTGCAAATCCCGCTGAAACTTTGGACATTCTCGCGAAGGGTTCCCAATCCCCGACAAGACTGGTACCCTTTCACGTCCAAATCCCTCAAACTCCGGGAGAGATTCTCAAAACCAAGGTTGACATGTTTCGAGTTCCTTTCAACATTTTGGAAATCCCGCTGAAACTTTGGACATTCTGGCGAAGGGTTCCCAATCCCCGACAAGACTGGTACCCTTTCACGTCCAAATCTCTCAAACTCCGGGAGAGATTCTCAAAACCAAGGTTGACATGTTTCGAGTTCCTTTCAACATCTTGGAAATCCCGCTGAAACTTTGGACATTCTCGCGAAGGGTTCCCAATCCCCGACAAGACTGCTACCCTTTCACGTCCAAATCTCTCAAACTCCGGGAGAGATTCTCAAAACCAAGGTTGACATGTTTCGAGTTCCTTTCAACATTTTGGAAATCCCGCTGAAACTTTGGACATTCTCGCGAAGGGTTCCCAATCCCCGACAAGACTGGTACCCTTTCACGTCCAAATCTCTCAAACTCCGGGAGAGATTCTCAAAACCAAGGTTGACATGTTTCGAGTTCCTTTCAACATTTTGGAAATCCCGCTGAAACTTTGGACATTCTCGCGAAGGGTTCCCAATCCCCGACAAGACTGGTACCCTTTCACGTCCAAATCTCTCAAACTCCGGGAGAGATTCTCAAAACCAAGGTTGACATGTTTCGAGTTCCTTTCAACATTTTGGAAATCCCGCTGAAACTTTGGACATTCTCGCGAAGGGTTCCCAATCCCCGACAAGACTGGTACCCTTTCACGTCCAAATCTCTCAAACTCCGGGAGAGATTCTCAAAACCAAGGTTGACATGTTTCGAGTTCCTCTCAACATTTTGGAAATCCCGCTGAAACTTTGGACATTCTCGCGAAGGGTTCCCAATCCCTGACAAGACTGGCACCCTTTCACGTCCAAATCTCTCAAACTCCGGGAGAGATTCTCAAAACCAAGGTTGACATGTTTCGAGTTCCTTTCAACATTTTGGAAAACCCGCTGAAACTTTGGACATTCTCGCGAAGGGTTCCCAATCCCCGACAAGATTGGTACCCTTTCACGTCCAAATCTCTCAAACTCCGGGAGAGATTCTCAAAACCAAGGTTGACATGTTTCGAGTTCCTTTCAACATTTTGGAAATCCCGCTGAAACTTTGGACATTCTCGCGAAGGGTTCCCAATCCCCGACAAGACTGGTACCCTTTCACGTCCAAATCTCTCAAACTCCGGGAGAGATTCTCAAAACCAAGGTTGACATGTTTCGAGTTCCTTTCAACATTTTGGAAATCCCGCTGAAACTTTGGACATTCTCGCAAAGGGTTCCCAATCCCCGACAAGACTGGTACCCTTTCACGTCCAAATCTCTCAAACTCCGGGAGAGATTCTCAAAACCAAGGTTGACATGTTTCGAGTTCCTTTCAACATTTTGGAAATCCCGCTGAAACTTTGGACATTCTCGCAAAGGGTTCCCAATCCCCGACAAGACTGGTACCCTTTCACGTCCAAATCTCTCAAACTCCGGGAGAGATTCTCAAAACCAAGGTTGACATGTTTCAAGTTCCTTTCAACATTTTGGAAATCCCGCTGAAACTTTGGACATTCTCGCGAAGGGTTTCCAATCCCCGACAAGACTGGTACCCTTTCACGTCCAAATCCCTCAAACTCCGGGAGAGATTCTCAAAACCAAGGTTGACATGTTTCGAGTTCCTTTCAACATTTTGGAAATCCCGCTGAAACTTTGGACATTCTCGCGAAGGGTTCCCAATCCCCGACAAGACTGGTACCCTTTCACGTCCAAATCTCTCAAACTCCGGGAGAGATTCTCAAAACCAAGGTTGACATGTTTCGAGTTCCTTTCAACATCTTGGAAATCCCGCTGAAACTTTGGACATTCTCGCGAAGGGTTCCCAATCCCCGACAAGACTGGTACCCTTTCACGTCCAAATCTCTCAAACTCCGGGAGAGATTCTCAAAACCAAGGTTGACATGTTTCGAGTTCCTTTCAACATTTTGGAAATCCCGCTGAAACTTTGGACATTCTCGCGAAGGGTTCCCAATCCCCGACAAGACTGGTACCCTTTCACGTCCAAATCTCTCAAACTCCGGGAGAGATTCTCAAAACCAAGGTTGACATGTTTCGAGTTCCTTTCAACATTTTGGAAATCCCGCTGAAACTTTGGACATTCTCGCGAAGGGTTCCCAAATCCCGACAAGACTGGTACCCTTTCACGTCCAAATCTCTCAAACTCCGGGAGAGATTCTCAAAACCAAGGTTGACATGTTTCGAGTTCCTTTCAACATTTTGGAAATCCCGCTGAAACTTTGGACATTCTCGCGAAGGGTTCCCAATCCCCGACAAGACTGGTACCCTTTCACGTCCAAATCTCTCAAACTCCGGGAGAGATTCTCAAAACCAAGGTTGACATGTTTCGAGTTCCTTTCAACATCTTGGAAATCCCGCTGAAACTTTGGACATTCTCGCGAAGGGTTCCCAATCCCCGACAAGACTGGTACCCTTTCACGTCCAAATCTCTCAAACTCCGGGAGAGATTCTCAAAACCAAGGTTGACATGTTTCGAGTTCCTTTCAACATTTTGGAAATCCCGCTGAAACTTTGGACATTCTCGCGAAGGGTTCCCAATCCCCGACAAGACTGGTACCCTTTCACGTCCAAATCTCTCAAACTCCGGGAGAGATTCTCAAAACCAAGGTTGACAGGTTTCGAGTTCCTTTCAACATTTTGGAAATCCCGCTGAAGCTTTGGACATTCTCGCGAAGGGTTCCCAAATCCCGACAAGATTGGTACCCTTTCACGTCCAAATCTCTCAAACTCCGGGAGAGATTCTCAAAACCAAGGTTGACATGTTTCGAGTTCCTTTCAACATTTTGGAAATCCCGCTGAAGCTTTGGACATTCTCGCGAAGGGTTCCCAAATCCCGACAAGATTGGTACCCTTTCACGTCCAAATCTCTCAAACTCCGGGAGAGATTCTCAAAACCAAGGTTGACATGTTTCGAGTTCCTTTCAACATTTTGGAAATCCCACTGAAACTTTGGACATTCTTGCGAAGGGTTCCCAATCCCCGACAAGACTGGTACCCTTTCACGTCCAAATCTCTCAAACTCCGGGAGAGATTCTCAAAACCAAGGTTGACATGTTTCAAGTTCCTTTCAACATTTTGCAAATCCCGCTGAAACTTTGGACATTCTCGCGAAGGGTTCCCAATCCCCGACAAGACTGGTACGCTTTCACGTCCAAATCTCTCAAACTCCGGGAGAGATTCTCAAAACCAAGGTTGACATGTTTCGAGTTCCTTTCAACATTTTGGAAATCCCGCTGAAACTTTGGACATTCTCGCGAAGGGTTCCCAATCCCTGACAAGACTGGTACCCTTTCACGTCCAAATCTCTCAAACTCCGGGAGAGATTCTCAAAACCAAGGTTGACATGTTTCGAGTTCCTTTCAACATTTTGGAAATCCCGCTGAAACTTTGGACATTCTCGCGAAGGGTTCCCAATCCCCGACAAGACTGGTACCCTTTCACGTCCAAATCTCTCAAACTCCGGGAGAGATTCTCAAAACCAAGGTTGACATGTTTCGAGTTCCTCTCAACATTTTGGAAATCCCGCTGAAACTTTGGACATTCTCGCGAAGGGTTCCCAATCCCTGACAAGACTGGCACCCTTTCACGTCCAAATCTCTCAAACTCCGGGAGAGATTCTCAAAACCAAGGTTGACATGTTTCGAGTTCCTTTCAACATTTTGGAAATCCCGCTGAAACTTTGGACATTCTCGCGAAGGGTTCCCAATCCCCGACAAGATTGGTACACTTTCACGTCCAAATCTCTCAAACTCCGGGAGAGATTCTCAAAACCAAGGTTGACATGTTTCGAGTTCCTTTCAACATTTTGGAAATCCCGCTGAAACTTTGGACATTCTCGCGAAGGGTTCCCAATCCCCGACAAGACTGGTACCCTTTCACGTCCAAATCTCTCAAACTCCGGGAGAAATTCTCAAAACCAAGGTTGACATGTTTCGAGTTCCTTTCAACATTTTGGAAATCCCGCTGAAACTTTGGACATTCTCGCGAAGGGTTCCCAATCCCCGACAAGACTGGTACCCTTTCACGTCCAAATCTCTCAAACTCCGGGAGAGATTCTCAAAACCAAGGTTGACATGTTTCGAGTTCCTTTCAACATTTTGGAAATCCCGCTGAAGCTTTGGACATTCTCGCGAAGGGTTCCCAAATCCCGACAAGATTGGTACCCTTTCACGTCCAAATCTCTCAAACTCCGGGAGAGATTCTCAAAACCAAGGTTGACATGTTTCGAGTTCCTTTCAACATTTTGGAAATCCCGCTGAAGCTTTGGACATTCTCGCGAAGGGTTCCCAAATCCCGACAAGATTGGTACCCTTTCACGTCCAAATCTCTCAAACTCCGGGAGAGATTCTCAAAACCAAGGTTGACATGTTTCGAGTTCCTTTCAACATTTTGGAAATCCCACTGAAACTTTGGACATTCTTGCGAAGGGTTCCCAATCCCCGACAAGACTGGTACCCTTTCACGTCCAAATCTCTCAAACTCCGGGAGAGATTCTCAAAACCAAGGTTGACATGTTTCAAGTTCCTTTCAACATTTTGCAAATCCCGCTGAAACTTTGGACATTCTCGCGAAGGGTTCCCAATCCCCGACAAGACTGGTACGCTTTCACGTCCAAATCTCTCAAACTCCGGGAGAGATTCTCAAAACCAAGGTTGACATGTTTCGAGTTCCTTTCAACATTTTGGAAATCCCGCTGAAACTTTGGACATTCTCGCGAAGGGTTCCCAATCCCTGACAAGACTGGTACCCTTTCACGTCCAAATCTCTCAAACTCCGGGAGAGATTCTCAAAACCAAGGTTGACATGTTTCGAGTTCCTTTCAACATTTTGGAAATCCCGCTGAAACTTTGGACATTCTCGCGAAGGGTTCCCAATCCCCGACAAGACTGGTACCCTTTCACGTCCAAATCTCTCAAACTCCGGGAGAGATTCTCAAAACCAAGGTTGACATGTTTCGAGTTCCTCTCAACATTTTGGAAATCCCGCTGAAACTTTGGACATTCTCGCGAAGGGTTCCCAATCCCTGACAAGACTGGCACCCTTTCACGTCCAAATCTCTCAAACTCCGGGAGAGATTCTCAAAACCAAGGTTGACATGTTTCGAGTTCCTTTCAACATTTTGGAAATCCCGCTGAAACTTTGGACATTCTCGCGAAGGGTTCCCAATCCCCGACAAGATTGGTACACTTTCACGTCCAAATCTCTCAAACTCCGGGAGAGATTCTCAAAACCAAGGTTGACATGTTTCGAGTTCCTTTCAACATTTTGGAAATCCCGCTGAAACTTTGGACATTCTCGCGAAGGGTTCCCAATCCCCGACAAGACTGGTACCCTTTCACGTCCAAATCTCTCAAACTCCGGGAGAGATTCTCAAAACCAAGGTTGACATGTTTCGAGTTCCTTTCAACATTTTGGAAATCCCGCTGAAACTTTGGACATTCTCGCGAAGGGTTCCCAATCCCCGACAAGACTGGTACCCTTTCACGTCCAAATCTCTCAAACTCCGGGAGAGATTCTCAAAACCAAGGTTGACATGTTTCGAGTTCCTTTCAACATTTTGGAAATCCCGCTGAAACTTTGGACATTCTCGCGAAGGGTTCCCAATCCCCGACAAGACTGGTACCCTTTCACGTCCAAATCTCTCAAACTCCGGGAGAGATTCTCAAAACCAAGGTTGACATGTTTCGAGTTCCTTTCAACATTTTGGAAATCCCGCTGAAACTTTGCACATTCTCGCGAAGGGTTCCCAATCCCCGACAAGATTGGTACACTTTCACGTCCAAATCTCTCAGACTCCGGGAGAGATTCTCAAAACCAAGGTTGACATGTTTCAAGTTCCTTTCAACATTTTGGAAATCCCGCTGAAACTTAGCACATTCTCGCGAAGGGTTCCCAATCCCCGACAAGACTGGTACCCTTTCACGTCCAAATCTCTCAAACTCCGGGAGAGATTCTCAAAACCAAGGTTGACATGTTTCGAGTTCCTTTCAACATCTTGGAAATCCACTGAAACTTTGGACATTCTCGCGAAGGGTTCCCAATCCCCGACAAGACTGGTACCCTTTCACGTCCAAATCTCTCAAACTCCGGGAGAGATTCTCAAAACCAAGGTTGACATGTTTCGAGTTCCTCTCAACATTTTGGAAATACCGCTGAAACTTTGGACATTCTCGCGAAGGGTTCCCAATCCCCGACAAGACTGGTACCCTTTCACGTCCAAATCTCTCAAACTCCGGGAGAGATTCTCAAAACCAAGGTTGACATGTTTCGAGTTCCTCTCAACATTTTGCAAATCCAGCTGAAACTTTGGACATTCTCGCGAAGGGTTCCCAATCCCCGACAAGATTGGTACCCTTTCACGTCCAAATCTCTCAAACTCCGGGAGAGATTCTCAAAACCAAGGTTGACATGTTTCGAGTTCCTTTCAACATTTTGGAACTCCCGCTGAAACTTTGGACATTCTCGCGAAGGGTTCCCAATCCCCGACAAGACTGGTATCCTTTCAAGTCCAAATCTCTCAAACTCCGGGAGAGATTCTCAAAACCAAGGTTGACATGTTTCGAGTTCCTTTCAACATTTTGGAAATCCCGCTGAAACTTTGGACATTCTCGCGAAGGGTTCCCAATCCCCGACAAGACTGGTACCCTTTCACGTCCAAATCTCTCAAACTCCGGGAGAGATTCTCAAAACCAAGGTTGACATGTTTCGAGTTCCTCTCAACATTTTGGAAATCCCGCTGAAACTTTGGACATTCTCGCGAAGGGTTCCCAATCCCCGACAAGACTGGTACCCTTTCACGTCCAAATCTCTCCAACTCCGGGAGAGATTCTCAAAACCAAGGTTCACATGTTTCGAGTTCCTTTCAACATCTTGGAAATCCCGCTGAAACTTTGGACATTCTCGCGAAGGGTTCCCAATCCCCGACAAGACTGGTACCCTTTCACGTCCAAATCTCTCAAACTCCGGGAGAGATTCTCAAAACCAAGGTTGACATGTTTCGAGTTCCTTTCAACATTTTGGAAATCCCGCTGAAACTTTGGACATTCTCGCGAAGGGTTCCCAATCCCCGACAAGACTGGTACCCTTTCACGTCCAAATCTCTCAAACTCCGGGAGAGATTCTCAAAACCAAGGTTGACATGTTCCGAGTTCCTTTCAACATTTTGGAAATCCCGCTGAAACTTTGGACATTCTCGCGAAGGGTTCCCAATCCCCGCCAAGACTGGTACCCTTTCACGTCCAAATCTCTCAAACTCCGGGAGAGATTCTCAAAACCAAGGTTGACATGTTTCGAGTTCCTCTCAACATTTTGGAAATCCCGCTGAAACTTTGGACATTCTCGCGAAGGGTTCCCAATCCCCGACAAGACTGGTACCCTTTCACGTCCAAATCTCTCAAACTCCGGGAGAGATTCTCAAAACCAAGGTTGACATGTTTCGAGTTCCTTTCAACATTTTGGAAATCCCGCTGAAACTTTGGACATTCTCGCGAAGGGTTCCCAATCCCCGACAAGACTGGTACCCTTTCACGTCCAAATCTCTCAAACTCCGGGAGAGATTCTCAAAACCAAGGTTGACAGGTTTCGAGTTCCTTTCAACATTTTGGAAATCCCGCTGAAACTTTGGACATTCTCGCGAAGGGTTCCCAATCCCCGACAAGACTGGTACCCTTTCACGTCCAAATCTCTCAAACTCCGGGAGAGATTCTCAAAACCAAGGTTGACAGGTTTCGAGT
Source organism: Streptopelia decaocto (assembly GCF_964273445.1). Classification (NCBI taxonomy): domain Eukaryota; kingdom Metazoa; phylum Chordata; class Aves; order Columbiformes; family Columbidae; genus Streptopelia; species Streptopelia decaocto. Next base: position 25,770 of record NW_028115115.1, read on the forward strand.
TCCTCTCAACATTTTGGAAATCCCGCTGAAACTTTGGACATTCTCGCGAAGGGTTCCCAATCCCCAACAAGACTGGTACCCTTTCACGTCCAAATCTCTCAAACTCTGGGAGAGATTCTCAAAACCAAGGTTGACATGTTTCGAGTTCCTTTCAACATTTTGGAAATCCCGCTGAAACTTTGGACATTCTTGCGAAGGGTTCCCAATCCGCGAAAAGATTGGTACCCTTTCACATCCAAATCTCTCAAACTCTGGGAGAGATTCTCAAAACCAAGGTTGACATGTTTCAAGTTCCTTTCAACATTTTGGAAATCCCGCTGAAACTTTGGACATTCTCGCGAAGGGTTCCCAATCCCCGACAAGACTGGTACCCTTTCACGTCCAAATCTCTCAAACTCCGGGAGAGATTCTCAAAACCAAGGTTGACATGTTTCAAGTTCCTTTCAACATTTTGGAAATCCCGCTGAAACTTTGGACATTCTCGCGAAGGGTTCCCAATCCCCGACAAGACTGGTACCCTTTCACGTCCAAATCTCTCAAACTCTGGGAGAGATTCTCAAAACCAAGGTTGACATGTTTCGAGTTCCTTTCAACATTTTGGAAATCCCGCTGAAACTTTGGACATTCTCGCGAAGGGTTCCCAATCCCCGACAAGACTGGTACCCTTTCACGTCCAAATCTCTCAAACTCCGGGAGAGATTCTCAAAACCAAGGTTGACAGGTTTCGAGTTCCTCTCAACATTTTGGAAATCCCGCTGAAACTTTGGACATTCTCGCGAAGGGATCCCAATCCCCGACAAGACTGGTACCCTTTCACGTCCAAATCTCTCAAACTCCGGGAGAGATTCTCAAAACCAAGGTTGACATGTTTCGAGTTCCTTTCAACATTTTGGAAATCCCGCTGAAACTTTGGACATTCTCGCGAAGGGTTCCCAATCCCCGACAAGACTGGTACCCTTTCACGTCCAAATCTCTCAAACTCCGGGAGAGATTCTCAAAACCAAGGTAGCAGGTTTCGAGTTCCTTTCAACATTTTGGAAATCCCGCTGAAACTTTGGACATTCTGGCGAAGGGTTCCCAATCCCCGACAAGACTGGTACCCTTTCACGTCCAAATCTCTCAAACTCCGGGAGAGATTCTCAAAACCAAGGTTGACATGTTTCGAGTTCCTTTCAACATTTTGGAAATCCCGCTGAAACTTTGGACATTCTCGCGAGGGGTTCCCAATCCCCGACAAGACTGGTACCCTTTCACGTCCAAATCTCTCAAACTCCGGGAGAGATTCTCAAAACCAAGGTTGACATGTTTCGAGTTCCTTTCAACATTTTGGAAATCCCGCTGAAACTTTGGACATTCTCGCAAAGGGTTCCCAATCCCCGACAAGACTGGTACCCTTTCACGTCCAAATCTCTCAAACTCCGGGAGAGATTCTCAAAACCGAGGTTGACATGTTTCGAGTTCCTTTCAACATTTTGGAAATCCCGCTGAAACTTTGGACATTTTCGCGGAGGGTTCCCAATCCGCGAAAAGATTGGTACCCTTTCACATCCAAATCTCTCAAACTTTGGGAGAGATTCTCAAAACCAAGGTTGACATGTTTCGAGTTCCTTTCAACATTTTGGAAATCCCGCTGAAACTTTGGACATTCTCGCGAAGGGTTCCCAATCCCCGACAAGACTGGTACCCTTTCACGTCCAAATCTCTCAAACTCCGGGAGAGATTCTCAAAACCAAGGTTGACATGTTTCGAGTTCCTTTCAACATTTTGGAAATCCCGCTGAAACTTTGGACATTCTCGCGAAGGGTTCCCAATCCCCGACAAGACTGGTACCCTTTCACGTCCAAATCTCTCAAACTCGGGAGAGATTCTCAAAACCAAGGTTGACATGTTTCGAGTTCCTTTCAACATTTTGGAAATCCCGCTGAAACTTTGGACATTCTCGCGAAGGGATCCCAATCCCCGACAAGACTGGTACCCTTTCACGTCCAAATCTCTCAAACTCCGGGAGAGATTCTCAAAACCAAGGTTGACATGTTTCGAGTTCCTTTCAACATTTTGGAAATCCCGCTGAAACTTTGGACATTCTCGCGAAGGGTTCCCAATCCACGACAAGACTGGTACCCTTTCACGTCCAAATCTCTCCAACTCCGGGAGAGATTCTCAAAACCAAGGTTGACATGTTTCGAGTTCCTTTCAACATCTTGGAAATCCCGCTGAAACTTTGGACATTCTCGCAAAGGGTTCCCAATCCCCGACAAGACTGGTACCCTTTCACGTCCAAATCTCTCAAACTCCGGGAGAGATTCTCAAAACCAAGGTTGACATGTTTCGAGTTCCTTTCAACATTTTGGAAATCCCGCTGAAACTTTGGACATTCTCGCGAAGGGTTCCCAATCCCCGACAAGACTGGTACCCTTTCACGTCCAAATCTCTCAAACTCGGGAGAGATTCTCAAAACCAAGGTTGACATGTTTCGAGTTCCTTTCAACATTTTGGAAATCCCGCTGAAACTTTGGACATTCTCGCGAAGGGATCCCAATCCCCGACAAGACTGGTACCCTTTCACGTCCAAATCTCTCAAACTCCGGGAGAGATTCTCAAAACCAAGGTTGACATGTTTCGAGTTCCTTTCAACATTTTGGAAATCCCGCTGAAACTTTTGACATTCTCACGAAGGGTTCCCAATCCACGACAAGACTGGTACCCTTTCACGTCCAAATCTCTCAAACTCCGGGAGAGATTCTCAAAACCAAGGTTGACATGTTTCGAGTTCCTCTCAACATTTTGGAAATCCCGCTGAAACTTTGGACATTCTGGCGAAGGGTTCCCAATCCCCGACAAGACTGGTACCCTTTCACGTCCAAATCTCTCAAACTCTGGGAGAGATTCTCAAAACCAAGGTTGACATGTTTCGAGTTCCTTTCAACATTTTGGAAATCCCGCTGAAACTTTGGACATTCTTGCGAAGGGTTCCCAATCCGCGAAAAGATTGGTACCCTTTCACATCCAAATCTCTCAAACTCTGGGAGAGATTCTCAAAACCAAGGTTGACATGTTTCGAGTTCCTTTCAACATTTTGGAAATCCCGCTGAAACTTTGGACATTCTAGCGAAGGGTTCCCAATCCCCGACAAGACTGGTACCCTTTCACGTCCAAATCTCTCAAACTCCGGGAGAGATTCTCAAAACCAAGGTTGACATGTTTCGAGTTCCTTTCAACATTTTGGAAATCCCGCTGAAACTTTGGACATTCTCGCGAAGGGTTCCCAATCCCCGACAAGACTGGTACCCTTTCACGTCCAAATCTCTCAAACTCCGGGAGAGATTCTCAAAACCAAGGTTGACATGTTTCGAGTTCCTTTCAACATCTTGGAAATCCCGCTGAAACTTTGGACATTCTCGCAAAGGGTTCCCAATCCCCGACAAGACTGGTACCCTTTCACGTCCAAATCTCTCAAACTCCGGGAGAGATTCTCAAAACCAAGGTTGACATGTTTCGAGTTCCTTTCAACATTTTGGAAATCCCGCTGAAACTTTGGACATTCTCGCGAAGGGTTCCCAATCCCCGACAAGACTGGTACCCTTTCACGTCCAAATCTCTCAAACTCGGGAGAGATTCTCAAAACCAAGGTTGACATGTTTCGAGTTCCTTTCAACATTTTGGAAATCCCGCTGAAACTTTGGACATTCTCGCGAAGGGATCCCAATCCCCGACAAGACTGGTACCCTTTCACGTCCAAATCTCTCAAACTCCGGGAGAGATTCTCAAAACCAAGGTTGACATGTTTCGAGTTCCTCTCAACATTTTGGAAATCCCGCTGAAACTTTGGACATTCTGGCGAAGGGTTCCCAATCCCCGACAAGACTGGTACCCTTTCACGTCCAAATCTCTCAAACTCTGGGAGAGATTCTCAAAACCAAGGTTGACATGTTTCGAGTTCCTTTCAACATTTTGGAAATCCCGCTGAAACTTTGGACATTCTTGCGAAGGGTTCCCAATCCGCGAAAAGATTGGTACCCTTTCACATCCAAATCTCTCAAACTCTGGGAGAGATTCGCAAAACCAAGGTTGACATGTTTCAAGTTCCTTTCAACATTTTGGAAATCCCGCTGAAACTTTGGACATTCTCGCGAAGGGTTCCCAATCCCCGACAAGACTGGTACCCTTTCACGTCCAAATCTCTCAAACTCCGGGAGAGATTCTCAAAACCAAGGTTGACATGTTTCGAGTTCCTTTCAACATTTTGGAAATCCCGCTGAAACTTTGGACATTCTCGCGAAGGGTTCCCAATCCCCGACAAGACTGGTACCCTTTCACGTCCAAATCTCTCAAACTCCGGGAGAGATTCTCAAAACCAAGGTTGACATGTTTCGAGTTCCTTTCAACATTTTGGAAATCCAGCTGAAACTTTGGACATTCTCGCGAAGGGTTCCCAATTCCCGACAAGACTGGTACCCTTTCACGTCCAAATCTCTCAAACTCCGGGAGAGATTCTCAAAACCAAGGTTGACATGTTTCGAGTTCCTTTCAACATTTTGGAAATCCCGCTGAAACTTTGGACATTCTCGCGAAGGGTTCCCAATCCCCGACAAGACTGGTACCCTTTCACGTCCAAATCTCTCAAACTCCGGGAGAGATTCTCAAAACCAAGGTTGACAGGTTTCGAGTTCCTTTCAACATTTTGGAAATCCCGCTGAAACTTTGGACATTCTCGCGAAGGGTTCCCAATCCCCGACAAGACTGGTACCCTTTCACGTCCAAATCTCTCAAACTCCGGGAGAGATTCTCAAAACCAAGGTTGACATGTTTCGAGTTCCTCTCAACATTTTGGAAATCCCGCTGAAACTTTGGACATTCTCGCGAAGGGTTCCCAATCCCCGACAAGACTGGTACCCTTTCACGTCCAAATCTCTCAAACTCCGGGAGAGATTCTCAAAACCAAGGTTGACATGTTTCGAGTTCCTTTCAACATTCTGGAAATCCCGCTGAAACTTTGGACATTCTGGCGAAGGGTTTCCAATCCCCGACAAGACTGGTACCCTTTCACGTCCAAATCTCTCAAACTCCGGGAGAGATTCTCAAAACCAAGGTTGACATGTTTCGAGATCCTTTCAACATTCTGGAAATCCCGCTGAAACTTTGGACATTCTCGCGAAGGGTTCCCAATCCCCGACAAGACTGGTACCCTTTCACGTCCAAATCTCTCAAACTCCGGGAGAGATTCTCAAAACCAAGGTTGACATGTTTCGAGTTCCTTTCAACATCTTGGAAATCCCGCTGAAACTTTGGACATTCTCGCGAAGGGTTCCCAATCCCCATCAAGACTGGTACCCTTTCACGTCCAAATCTCTCAAACTCCGGGAGAGATTCTCAAAACCAAGGTTGACATGTTTCGAGTTCCTCTCAACATTTTGGAAATCCCGCTGAAACTTTGGACATTCTCGCGAAGGGTTCCCAATCCCCGACAAGACTGGTACCCTTTCACGTCCAAATCTCTCAAACTCCGGGAGAGATTCTCAAAACCAAGGTTGACATGTTTCGAGTTCCTTTCAACATTTTGGAAATCCCGCTGAAACTTTGGACATTCTCGCGAAGGGTTCCCAATCCCCGACAAGACTGGTACCCTTTCACGTCCAAATCTCTCAAACTCCGGGAGAGATTCTCAAAACCAAGGTTGACATGTTTCGAGTTCCTTTCAACATCTTGGAAATCCCGCTGAAACTTTGGACATTCTCGCGAAGGGTTCCCAATCCCCGACAAGACTGGTACCCTTTCACGACCAAATCTCTCAAACTCCGGGAGAGATTCTCAAAACCAAGGTTGACATGTTTCGAGTTCCTTTCAACATTTTGGAAATCCCGCTGAAACTTTGGACATTCTCGCGGAGTGTTCCCAATACGCGAAAAGATTGGTACCCTTTCACATCCAAATCTCTCAAACTTTGGGAGAGATTCTCAAAACCAAGGTTGACATGTTTCGAGTTCCTTTCAACATTCTGGAAAATTCGCTGAAACTTTGGACATTCTCGCGAAGGGTTCCCAATCCCCGACAAGACTGGTACCCTTTCACGTCCAAATCTCTCAAACTCCGGGAGAGATTCTCAAAACCAAGGTTGACATGTTTCGAGTTCCTTTCAACATCTTGGAAATCCCGCTGAAACTTTGGACATTCTCGCAAAGGGTTCCCAATCCCCGACAAGACTGGTACCCTTTCACGTCCAAATCTCTCAAACTCCGGGAGAGATTCTCAAAACCAAGGTTGACATGTTTCGAGTTCCTTTCAACATTTTGGAAATCCCGCTGAAACTTTGGACATTCTCGCGAAGGGTTCCCAATCCCTGACAAGACTGGTACCCTTTCACGTCCAAATCTCTCAAACTCGGGAGAGATTCTCAAAACCAAGGTTGACATGTTTCGAGTTCCTTTCAACATTTTGGAAATCCCGCTGAAACTTTGGACATTCTCGCGAAGGGATCCCAATCCCCGACAAGACTGGTACCCTTTCACGTCCAAATCTCTCAAACTCCGGGAGAGATTCTCAAAACCAAGGTTGACATGTTTCGAGTTCCTCTCAACATTTTGGAAATCCCGCTGAAACTTTGGACATTCTGGCGAAGGGTTCCCAATCCCCGACAAGACTGGTACCCTTTCACGTCCAAATCTCTCAAACTCTGGGAGAGATTCTCAAAACCAAGGTTGACATGTTTCGAGTTCCTTTCAACATTTTGGAAATCCCGCTGAAACTTTGGACATTCTCGCGAAGGGTTCCCAATCCCCGACAAGACTGGTACCCTTTCACGTCCAAATCTCTCAAACTCGGGAGAGATTCTCAAAACCAAGGTTGACATGTTTCGAGTTCCTTTCAACATTTTGGAAATCCCGCTGAAACTTTGGACATTCTCGCGAAGGGATCCCAATCCCCGACAAGACTGGTACCCTTTCACGTCCAAATCTCTCAAACTCCGGGAGAGATTCTCAAAACCAAGGTTGACATGTTTCGAGTTCCTCTCAACATTTTGGAAATCCCGCTGAAACTTTGGACATTCTGGCGAAGGGTTCCCAATCCCCGACAAGACTGGTACCCTTTCACGTCCAAATCTCTCAAACTCTGGGAGAGATTCTCAAAACCAAGGTTGACATGTTTCGAGTTCCTTTCAACATTTTGGAAATCCCGCTGAAACTTTGGACATTCTCGCGAAGGGTTCCCAATCCCCGACAAGACTGGTACCCTTTCACGTCCAAATCTCTCAAACTCCGGGAGAGATTCTCAAAACCAAGGTTGACATGTTTCGAGTTCCTTTCAACATTTTGGAAATCCCGCTGAAACTTTGGACATTCTCGCGAAGGGTTCCCAATCCCCGACAAGACTGGTACCCTTTCACGTCCAAATCTCTCAAACTCCGGGAGAGATTCTCAAAACCAAGGTTGACATGTTTCGAGTTCCTTTCAACATTTTGGAAATCCAGCTGAAACTTTGGACATTCTCGCGAAGGGTTCCCAATCCCCGACAAGACTGGTACCCTTTCACGTCCAAATCTCTCAAACTCCGGGAGAGATTCTCAAAACCAAGGTTGACATGTTTCGAGTTCCTTTCAACATTTTGGAAATCCCGCTGAAACTTTGGACATTCTCGCGAAGGGTTCCCAATCCCCGACAAGACTGGTACCCTTTCACGTCCAAATCTCTCAAACTCCGGGAGAGATTCTCAAAACCAAGGTTGACAGGTTTCGAGTTCCTTTCAACATTTTGGAAATCCCGCTGAAACTTTGGACATTCTCGCGAAGGGTTCCCAATCCCCGACAAGACTGGTACCCTTTCACGTCCAAATCTCTCAAACTCCGGGAGAGATTCTCAAAACCAAGGTTGACATGTTTCGAGTTCCTCTCAACATTTTGGAAATCCCGCTGAAACTTTGGACATTCTCGCGAAGGGTTCCCAATCCCCGACAAGACTGGTACCCTTTCACGTCCAAATCTCTCAAACTCCGGGAGAGATTCTCAAAACCAAGGTTGACATGTTTCGAGTTCCTTTCAACATTCTGGAAATCCCGCTGAAACTTTGGACATTCTCGCGAAGGGTTCCCAATCCCCGACAAGACTGGTACCCTTTCACGTCCAAATCTCTCAAACTCCGGGAGAGATTCTCAAAACCAAGGTTGACATGTTTCGAGATCCTTTCAACATTCTGGAAATCCCGCTGAAACTTTGGACATTCTCGCGAAGGGTTCCCAATCCCCGACAAGACTGGTACCCTTTCACGTCCAAATCTCTCAAACTCCGGGAGAGATTCTCAAAACCAAGGTTGACATGTTTCGAGTTCCTTTCAACATCTTGGAAATCCCGCTGAAACTTTGGACATTCTCGCGAAGGGTTCCCAATCCCCGTCAAGACTGGTACCCTTTCACGTCCAAATCTCTCAAACTCCGGGAGAGATTCTCAAAACCAAGGTTGACATGTTTCGAGTTCCTCTCAACATTTTGGAAATCCCGCTGAAACTTTGGACATTCTCGCGAAGGGTTCCCAATCCCCGACAAGACTGGTACCCTTTCACGTCCAAATCTCTCAAACTCCGGGAGAGATTCTCAAAACCAAGGTTGACATGTTTCGAGTTCCTTTCAACATTTTGGAAATCCCGCTGAAACTTTGGACATTCTCGCGAAGGGTTCCCAATCCCCGACAAGACTGGTACCCTTTCACGTCCAAATCTCTCAAACTCCGGGAGAGATTCTCAAAACCAAGGTTGACATGTTTCGAGTTCCTTTCAACATCTTGGAAATCCCGCTGAAACTTTGGACATTCTCGCGAAGGGTTCCCAATCCCCGTCAAGACTGGTACCCTTTCACGACCAAATCTCTCAAACTCCGGGAGAGATTCTCAAAACCAAGGTTGACATGTTTCGAGTTCCTTTCAACATTTTGGAAATCCCGCTGAAACTTTGGACATTCTCGCGGAGTGTTCCCAATACGCGAAAAGATTGGTACCCTTTCACATCCAAATCTCTCAAACTCCGGGAGAGATTCTCAAAACCAAGGTTGACAGGTTTCGAGTTCCTTTCAACATTCTGGAAAATTCGCTGAAACTTTGGACATTCTCGCGATGGGTTCCCAATCCCCGACAAGACTGGTACCCTTTCACGTCCAAATCTCTCAAACTCCGGGAGAGATTCTCAAAACCAAGGTTGACATGTTTCGAGTTCCTTTCAACATCTTGGAAATCCCGCTGAAACTTTGGACATTCTCGCGAAGGGTTCCCAATCCCCGACAAGACTGGTACCCTTTCACGTCTAAATCTCTCAAACTCCGGGAGAGATTCTCAAAACCAAGGCTGACATGTTTCGATTTCCTTTCAACATCTTGGAAATCCCGCTGAAACTTTGGACATTCTCGCGAAGGGTTCCCAATCCCCGACAAGACTGGTACCCTTTCACGTCCAAATCTCTCAAACTCCGGGAGAGATTCTCAAAACCAAGGTTGACAGGTTTCGAGTTCCTTTCAACATTTTGGAAATCCCGCTGAAACTTTGGACATTCTCGCGAAGGGTTCCCAATCCCCGACAAGACTGGTACCCTTTCACGTCCAAATCTCTCAAACTCCAGGAGAGATTCTCAAAACCAAGGTTGACATGTTTCGAGTTCCTTTCAACATTTTGGAAATCCCGCTGAAACTTTGGACATTCTCGCGAAGGGTTCCCAGTCCCCGACAAGACTGGTACACTTTCACGTCCAAATCTCTCAAACTCCGGGAGAGATTCTCAAAACCAAGGTTGACATGTTTCGAGTTCCTTTCAACATTCTGGAAATCCCGCTGAAACTTTGGACATTCTCGCGACGGGTTCCCAATCCCCGACAAGACTGGTACCCTTTCACGTCCAAATCTCTCAAACTCCGGGAGAGATTCTCAAAACCAAGGTTGACATGTTTCGAGTTCCTTTCAACATCTTGGAAATCCCGCTGAAACTTTGGACATTCTGGCGAAGGGTTCCCAATCCCCGACAAGACTGGTACCCTTTCACGTCCAAATCTCTCAAACTCTGGGAGAGATTCTCAAAACCAAGGTTGACATGTTTCGAGTTCCTTTCAACATTTTGGAAATCCCGCTGAAACTTTGGACATTCTCGCGAAGGGTTCCCAATCCCCGACAAGACTGGTACCCTTTCACGTCCAAATCTCTCAAACTCCGGGAGAGATTCTCAAAACCAAGGTTGACATGTTTCGAGTTCCTTTCAACATCTTGGAAATCCCGCTGAAACTTTGGACATTCTCGCGAAGGGTTCCCAATCCCCGTCAAGACTGGTACCCTTTCACGACCAAATCTCTCAAACTCCGGGAGAGATTCTCAAAACCAAGGTTGACATGTTTCGAGTTCCTTTCAACATTTTGGAAATCCAGCTGAAACTTTGGATATTCTCGCGGAGGGTTCCCAATCCGCGAAAAGATTGGTACCCTTTCACATCCAAATCTCTCAAACTTTGGGAGAGATTCTCAAAACCAAGGTTGACATGTTTCGAGTTCCTTTCAACATTCTGGAAATCCCGCTGAAACTTTGGACATTCTCGCGAAGGGTTCCCAATCCCCGACAAGACTGGTACCCTTTCACGTCCAAATCTCTCAAACTCCGGGAGAGATTCTCAAAACCAAGGTTGACATGTTTCGAGTTCCTTTCAACATCTTGGAAATCCCGCTGAAACTTTGGACATTCTCGCGAAGGGTTCCCAATCCCCGACAAGACTGGTACCCTTTCACGTCCAAATCTCTCAAACTCCGGGAGAGATTCTCAAAACCAAGGTTGACAGGTTTCGAGTTCCTTTCAACATTTTGGAAATCCCGCTGAAACTTTGGACATTCTCGCGAAGGGTTCCCAATCCCCGACAAGACTGGTACCCTTTCACGTCCAAATCTCTCAAACTCCAGGAGAGATTCTCAAAACCAAGGTTGACATGTTTCGAGTTCCTTTCAACATTTTGGAAATCCCGCTGAAACTTTGGACATTCTCGCGAAGGGTTCCCAGTCCCCGACAAGACTGGTACCCTTTCACGTCCAAATCTCTCAAACTCCGGGAGAGATTCTCAAAACCAAGGTTGACATGTTTCGAGTTCCTTTCAACATTCTGGAAATCCCGCTGAAACTTTGGACATTCTCGCGACGGGTTCCCAATCCCCGACAAGACTGGTACCCTTTCACGTCCAAATCTCTCAAACTCCGGGAGAGATTCTCAAAACCAAGGTTGACATGTTTCGAGTTCCTTTCAACATTTTGGAAATCCCGCTGAAACTTTGGACATTCTCGCGAAGGGTTCCCAATCCCCGACAAGACTGGTACCCTTTCACGTCTAAATCTCTCAAACTCCGGGAGAGATTCTCAAAACCAAGGCTGACATGTTTCGAGTTCCTTTCAACATCTTGGAAATCCCGCTGAAACTTTGGACATTCTCGCGAAGGGTTCCCAATCCCCGACAAGACTGGTACCCTTTCACGTCCAAATCTCTCAAACTCCGGGAGAGATTCTCAAAACCAAGGTTGACATGTTTCGAGTTCCTTTCAACATCTTGGAAATCCCGCTGAAACTTTGGACATTCTCGCGAAGGGTTCCCAATCCCCGACAAGACTGGTACCCTTTCACGTCCAAATCTCTCAAACTCCGGGAGAGATTCTCAAAACCAAGGTTGACATGTTTCGAGTTCCTCTCAACATTTTGGAAATCCCGCTGAAACTTTGGAAATTCTGGCGAAGGGTTCCAAATCCCCGACAAGACTGGTACCCTTTCACGTCCAAATCTCTCAAACTCCGGGAGAGATTCTCAAAACCAAGGTTGACATGTTTCGAGTTCCTTTCAACATTTTGGAAATCCCGCTGAAACTTTGGACATTCTCGCGAAGGGTTCCCAATCCCCGTCAAGACTGGTACCCTTTCACATCCAAATCTCTCAAACTCCGGGAGAGATTCTCAAAACCAAGGTTGACAGGTTTCGAGTTCCTTTCAACATTTTGGAAATCCAGCTGAAACTTTGGACATTCTCGCGAAGGGTTCCCAATCCCCGACAAGACTGGTACCCTTTCACGTCCAAATCTCTCAAACTCCGGGAGAGATTCTCAAAACCAAGGTTGACATGTTTCGAGTTCCTTTCAACATTTTGGAAATCCCGCTGAAACTTTGGACATTCTCGCGAAGGGTTCCCAATCCCCGACAAGACTGGTACCCTTTCACGTCCAAATCTCTCAAACTCCGGGAGAGATTCTCAAAACCAAGGTTGACATGTTTCGAGTTCCTTTCAACATTCTGGAAATCCCGCTGAAACTTTGGACATTCTCGCGAAGGGTTCCCAATCCCCGTCAAGACTGGTACCCTTTCACGTCCAAATCTCTCAAACTCCGGGAGAGATTCTCAAAACCAAGGTTGACATGTTTCGAGTTCCTTTCAACATCTTGGAAATCCCGCTGAAACTTTGGACATTCTCGCGAAGGGTTCCCAATCCCCGCCAAGACTGGTACCCTTTCACGTCCAAATCTCTCAAACTCCGGGAGAGATTCTCAAAACCAAGGTTGACATGTTTCGAGTTCCTCTCAACATTTTGGAAATCCCGCTGAAACTTTGGACATTCTGGCGAAGGGTTCCCAATCCCCGACAAGACTGGTACCCTTTCACGTCCAAATCTCTCAAATCTGGGAGAGATTCTCAAAACCAAGGTTGACATGTTTCGAGTTCCTTTCAACATTTTGGAAATCCCGCTGAAACTTTGGACATTCTCGCGAAGGGTTCCCAATCCCCGACAAGACTGGTACCCTTTCACGTCCAAATCTCTCAAACTCCGGGAGAGATTCTCAAAACCAAGGTTGACATGTTTCGAGTTCCTTTCAACATTTTGGAAATCCCGCTGAAACTTTGGACATTCTCGCGAAGGGTTCCCAATCCCCGACAAGACTGGTACCCTTTCACGTCCAAATCTCTCAAACTCCGGGAGAGATTCTCAAAACCAAGGTTGACATGTTTCGAGTTCCTCTCAACATTTTGGAAATCCCGCTGAAACTTTGGACATTCTGGCGAAGGGTTCCAAATCCCCGACAAGACTGGTACCCTTTCACGTCCAAATCTCTCAAACTCTGGGAGAGATTCTCAAAACCAAGGTTGACATGTTTCGAGTTCCTTTCAAAATTTTGGAAATCCTGCTGAAACTTTGGACATTCTCGCGAAGGGTTCCCAATCCCCGACAAGACTGGTACCCTTTCACGTCCAAATCTCTCAAACTCCGGGAGAGATTCTCAAAACCAAGGTTGACAGGTTTCGAGTTCCTTTCAACATTTTGGAAATCCCGCTGAAACTTTGGACATTCTCGCGAAGGGTTCCCAATCCCCGCCAAGACTGGTACCCTTTCACGTCCAAATCTCTCAAACTCCGGGAGAGATTCTCAAAACCAAGGTTGACAGGTTTCGAGTTCCTTTCAACATTTTGGAAATCCCGCTGAAACTTTGGACATTCTCGCGAAGGGTTCCCAATCCCCGACAAGACTGGTACCCTTTCACGTCCAAATCTCTCAAACTCCGGGAGAGATTCTCAAAACCAAGGTTGACATGTTTCGAGTTCCTTTCAACATTCTGGAAATCCCGCTGAAACTTTGGACATTCTCGCGAAGGGTTCCCAATCCCTGACAAGACTGGTACCCTTTCACGTCCAAATCTCTCAAACTCCGGGAGAGATTCTCAAAACCAAGGTTGACATGTTTCGAGTTCCTTTCAACATCTTGGAAATCCCGCTGAAACTTTGGACATTCTCGCGAAGGGTTCCCAATCCCCGACAAGACTGGTACCCTTTCACGTCCAAATCTCTCAAACTCCGGGAGAGATTCTCAAAACCAAGGTTGACATGTTTCGAGTTCCTTTCAACATTTTGGAAATCCCGCTGAAACTTTGGACGTTCTCGCGAAGGGTTCCCAATCCCCGACAAGACTGGTACCCTTTCACGTCCAAATCTCTCAAACTACGGGAGAGATTCTCAAAACCAAGGTTGACATGTTTCGAGTTCCTTTCAACATTTTGGAAATCCCGCTGAAACTTTGGACATTCTCGCGAAGGGTTCCCAATCCCCGACAAGACTGGTACCCTTTCACGTCCAAATCTCTCAAACTCCGGGAGAGATTCTCAAAACCAAGGTTGACATGTTTCGAGTTCCTTTCAACATTTTGGAAATCCCGCTGAAACTTTGGACATTCTCGCGAAGGGTTCCCAATCCCCGACAAGACTGGTACCCTTTCACGTCCAAATCTCTCAAACTCCGGGAGAGATTCTCAAAACCAAGGTTGACATGTTTCGAGTTCCTTTCAACATCTTGGAAATCCCGCTGAAACTTTGGACATTCTCGCGAAGGGTTCCCAATCCCCGACAAGACTGGTACCCTTTCACGTCCAAATCTCTCCAACTCCGGGAGAGATTCTCAAAACCAAGGTTGACATGTTTCGAGTTCCTTTCAACATTCTGGAAATCCCGCTGAAACTTTGGACATTCTCACGAAGGGTTCCCAATCCCCGACAAGACTGGTACCCTTTCACGTCCAAATCTCTCAAACTCCGGGAGAGATTCTCAAAACCAAGGTTGACATGTTTCGAGTTCCTTTCAACATCTTGGAAATCCCGCTGAAACTTTGGACATTCTCGCGAAGGGTTCCCAATCCCCGTCAAGACTGGTACCCTTTCACGACCAAATCTCTCAAACTCCGGGAGAGATTCTCAAAACCAAGGTTGACATGTTTCGAGTTCCTTTCAACATTTTGGAAATCCCGCTGAAACTTTGGACATTCTCGCGGAGGGTTCCCAATCCACGAAAAGATTGGTACCCTTTCACATCCAAATCTCTCAAACTTTGGGAGAGATTCTCAAAACCAAGGTTGACATGTTTCGAGTTCCTTTCAACATTCTGGAAATCCCGCTGAAACTTTGGACATTCTCGCGAAGGGTTCCCAATCCCCGACAAGACTGGTACCCTTTCACGTCCAAATCTCTCAAACTCCGGGAGAGATTCTCAAAACCAAGGTTGACATGTTTCGAGTTCCTTTCAACATCTTGGAAATCCCGCTGAAACTTTGGACATTCTCGCAAAGGGTTCCCAATCCCTGACAAGACTGGTACCCTTTCACGTCCAAATCTCTCAAACTCCGGGAGAGATTCTCAAAACCAAGGTTGACATGTTTCGAGTTCCTTTCAACATTTTGGAAATCCCGCTGAAACTTTGGACGTTCTCGCGAAGGGTTCCCAATCCCCGACAAGACTGGTACCCTTTCACGTCCAAATCTCTCAAACTCCGGGAGAGATTCTCAAAACCAAGGTTGACATGTTTCGAGTTCCTTTCAACATTTTGGAAATCCCGCTGAAACTTTGGACATTCTCGCGAAGGGTTCCCAATCCCCGACAAGACTGGTACCCTTTCACGTCCAAATCTCTCAAACTCCGGGAGAGATTCTCAAAACCAAGGTTGACATGTTTCGAGTTCCTTTCAACATTTTGGAAATCCCGCTGAAACTTTGGACATTCTCGCGAAGGGTTCCCAATCCCCGACAAGACTGGTACCCTTTCACGTCCAAATCTCTCAAACTCCGGGAGAGATTCTCAAAACCAAGGTTGACATGTTTCGAGTTCCTTTCAACATCTTGGAAATCCCGCTGAAACTTTGGACATTCTCGCGAAGGGTTCCCAATCCCCGACAAGACTGGTACCCTTTCACGTCCAAATCTCTCAAACTCCGGGAGAGATTCTCAAAACCAAGGTTGACATGTTTCGAGTTCCTTTCAACATTTTGGAAATCCCGCTGAAACTTTGGACATTCTCACGAAGGGTTCCCAATCCCCGACAAGACTGGTACCCTTTCACGTCCAAATCTCTCAAACTCCGGGAGAGATTCTCAAAACCAAGGTTGACATGTTTCGAGTTCCTCTCAACATTTTGGAAATCCCACTGAAACTTTGGACATTCTGGCGAAGGGTTCCCAATCCCCGACAAGACTGGTACCCTTTCACGTCCAAATCTCTCAAACTCTGGGAGAGATTCTCAAAACCAAGGTTGACATGTTTCGAGTTCCTTTCAACATTTTGGAAATCCCGCTGAAACTTTGGACATTCTCGCGAAGGGTTCCCAATCCCCGACAAGACTGGTACCCTTTCACGTCCAAATCTCTCAAACTCCGGGAGAGATTCTCAAAACCAAGGTTGACATGTTTCGAGTTCCTCTCAACATTTTGGAAATCCCGCTGAAACTTTGGACATTCTCGCGGAGGGTTCCCAATCCGCGAAAAGATTGGTACCCTTTCACATCCAAATCTCTCAAACTCTCGGAGAGATTCTCAGAACCAAGGTTGACATGTTTCGAGTTCCTTTCAACATTCTGGAAATCCCGCTGAAACTTTGGACATTCTCACGAAGGGTTCCCAATCCCCGACAAGACTGGTACCCTTTCACGTCCAAATCTCTCAAACTCCGGGAGAGATTCTCAAAACCAAGGTTGACATGTTTCGAGTTCCTTTCAACATCTTGGAAATCCCGCTGAAACTTTGGACATTCTCGCGAAGGGTTCCCAATCCCCGTCAAGACTGGTACCCTTTCACGACCAAATCTCTCAAACTCCGGGAGAGATTCTCAAAACCAAGGTTGACATGTTTCGAGTTCCTTTCAACATTTTGGAAATCCCGCTGAAACTTTGGACATTCTCGCGAAGGGTTCCCAATCCACGAAAAGATTGGTACCCTTTCACATCCAAATCTCTCAAACTTTGGGAGAGATTCTCAAAACCAAGGTTGACATGTTTCGAGTTCCTTTCAACATTCTGGAAATCCCACTGAAACTTTGGACATTCTCGCGAAGGGTTCCCAATCCCCGACAAGACTGGTACCCTTTCACGTCCAAATCTCTCAAACTCCGGGAGAGATTCTCAAAACCAAGGTTGACATGTTTCGAGTTCCTTTCAACATCTTGGAAATCCCGCTTAAACTTTGGACATTCTCGCAAAGGGTTCCCAATCCCTGACAAGACTGGTACCCTTTCACGTCCAAATCTCTCAAACTCCGGGAGAGATTCTCAAAACCAAGGTTGACATGTTTCGAGTTCCTTTCAACATTTTGGAAATCCCGCTGAAACTTTGGACATTCTCGCGAAGGGTTCCCAATCCCCGACAAGACTGGTACCCTTTCACGTCCAAATCTCTCAAACTCCGGGAGAGATTCTCAAAACCAAGGTTGACATGTTTCGAGTTCCTTTCAACATTTTGGAAATCCCGCTGAAACTTTGGACATTCTCGCGAAGGGTTCCCAATCCCCGACAAGACTGGTACCCTTTCACGTCCAAATCTCTCAAACTCCGGGAGAGATTCTCAAAACCAAGGTTGACATGTTTCGAGTTCCTTTCAACATCTTGGAAATCCCGCTGAAACTTTGGACATTCTCGCGAAGGGTTCCCAATCCCCGACAAGACTGGTACCCTTTCACGTCCAAATCTCTCAAACTCCGGGAGAGATTCTCAAAACCAAGGTTGACATGTTTCGAGTTCCTTTCAACATTTTGGAAATCCCGCTGAAACTTTGGACATTCTCACGAAGGGTTCCCAATCCCCGACAAGACTGGTACCCTTTCACGTCCAAATCTCTCAAACTCCGGGAGAGATTCTCAAAACCAAGGTTGACATGTTTCGAGTTCCTCTCAACATTTTGGAAATCCCACTGAAACTTTGGACATTCTGGCGAAGGGTTCCCAATCCCCGACAAGACTGGTACCCTTTCACGTCCAAATCTCTCAAACTCTGGGAGAGATTCTCAAAACCAAGGTTGACATGTTTCGAGTTCCTTTCAACATTTTGGAAATCCCGCTGAAACTTTGGACATTCTCGCGAAGGGTTCCCAATCCCCGACAAGACTGGTACCCTTTCACGTCCAAATCTCTCAAACTCCGGGAGAGATTCTCAAAACCAAGGTTGACATGTTTCGAGTTCCTCTCAACATTTTGGAAATCCCGCTGAAACTTTGGACATTCTCGCGGAGGGTTCCCAATCCGCGAAAAGATTGGTACCCTTTCACATCCAAATCTCTCAAACTCTCGGAGAGATTCTCAGAACCAAGGTTGACATGTTTCGAGTTCCTTTCAACATTCTGGAAATCCCGCTGAAACTTTGGACATTCTCACGAAGGGTTCCCAATCCCCGACAAGACTGGTACCCTTTCACGTCCAAATCTCTCAAACTCCGGGAGAGATTCTCAAAACCAAGGTTGACATGTTTCGAGTTCCTTTCAACATCTTGGAAATCCCGCTGAAACTTTGGACATTCTCGCGAAGGGTTCCCAATCCCCGTCAAGACTGGTACCCTTTCACGACCAAATCTCTCAAACTCCGGGAGAGATTCTCAAAACCAAGGTTGACATGTTTCGAGTTCCTTTCAACATTTTGGAAATCCCGCTGAAACTTTGGACATTCTCGCGAAGGGTTCCCAATCCACGAAAAGATTGGTACCCTTTCACATCCAAATCTCTCAAACTTTGGGAGAGATTCTCAAAACCAAGGTTGACATGTTTCGAGTTCCTTTCAACATTCTGGAAATCCCACTGAAACTTTGGACATTCTCGCGAAGGGTTCCCAATCCCCGACAAGACTGGTACCCTTTCACGTCCAAATCTCTCAAACTCCGGGAGAGATTCTCAAAACCAAGGTTGACATGTTTCGAGTTCCTTTCAACATCTTGGAAATCCCGCTTAAACTTTGGACATTCTCGCAAAGGGTTCCCAATCCCTGACAAGACTGGTACCCTTTCACGTCCAAATCTCTCAAACTCCGGGAGAGATTCTCAAAACCAAGGTTGACATGTTTCGAGTTCCTTTCAACATTTTGGAAATCCCGCTGAAACTTTGGACATTCTCGCGAAGGGTTCCCAATCCCCGACAAGACTGGTACCCTTTCACGTCCAAATCTCTCAAACTCCGGGAGAGATTCTCAAAACCAAGGTTGACAGGTTTCGAGTTCCTTTCAACATTTTGGAAATCCCGCTGAAACTTTGGACATTCTCGCGAAGGGTTCCCAAATCCCGACAAGATTGGTACCCCTTTACGTCCAAATCTCTCAAACTCCGGGAGAGATTCTCAAAACCAAGGTTGACATGTTTCGAGTTCCTTTCAACATTTTGGAAATCCCGCTGAAACTTTGGACATTCTCGCGAAGGGTTCCCAATCTCCGACAAGATTGGTACCCTTTCACGTCCAAATCTCTCAAACTCCGGGAGAGATTCTCAAAACCAAGGTTGACATGTTTCGAGTTCCTTTCAACATTTTGGAAATCCTGCTGAAACTTTGGACATTCTCACGAAGGGTTTCCAATCCCCGACAAGATTGGTACCCTTTCACGTCCAAATCTCTCAAACTCCGGGAGAGATTCTCAAAACCAAGGTTGACATGTTTCGAGTTTCTTTCAACATTTTGCAAATCCCGCTGAAACTTTGGACATTCTCGCGAAGGGTTCCCAATCCCCGACAAGACTGGTACCCTTTCACGTCCAAATCCCTCAAACTCCGGGAGAGATTCTCAAAACCAAGGTTGACATGTTTCGAGTTCCTTTCAACATTTTGGAAATCCCGCTGAAACTTTGGACATTCTCGCGAAGGGTTCCCAATCCCCGACAAGACTGGTACCCTTTCACGTCCAAATCTCTCAAACTCCGGGAGAGATTCTCAAAACCAAGGTTGACATGTTTCGAGTTCCTTTCAACATTTTGGAAATCCCGCTGAAACTTTGGACATTCTCGCGAAGGGTTCCCAATCCCCGACAAGACTGGTACCCTTTCACGTCCAAATCTCTCAAACTCCGGGAGAGATTCTCAAAACCAAGGTTGACAGGTTTCGAGTTCCTTTCAACATTTTGGAAATCCCGCTGAAACTTTGGACATTCTCGCGAAGGGTTCCCAATCCCCGCCAAGACTGGTACCCTTTCACGTCCAAATCTCTCAAACTCCGGGAGAGATTCTCAAAACCAAGGTTGACAGGTTTCGAGTTCCTTTCAACATTTTGGAAATCCCGCTGAAACTTTGGACATTCTCGCGAAGGGTTCCCAATCCCCGACAAGACTGGTACCCTTTCACGTCCAAATCTCTCAAACTCCGGGAGAGATTCTCAAAACCAAGGTTGACATGTTTCGAGTTCCTTTCAACATTCTGGATATCCCGCTGAAACTTTGGACATTCTCGCGAAGGGTTCCCAATCCCTGACAAGACTGGTACCCTTTCACGTCCAAATCTCTCAAACTCCGGGAGAGATTCTCAAAACCAAGGTTGACATGTTTCGAGTTCCTTTCAACATCTTGGAAAATCCAGCTGAAACTTTGGACATTCTCGCGAAGGGTTCCCAATCCCCGACAAGACTGGTACCCTTTCACGTCCAAATCTCTCAAACTCCGGGAGAGATTCTCAAAACCAAGGTTGACATGTTTCGAGTTCCTTTCAACATCTTGGAAATCCCGCTGAAACTTTGGACATTCTCGCGAAGGGTTCCCAATCCCCGACAAGACTGGTACCCTTTCACGTCCAAATCTCTCAAACTCCAGGAGAGATTCTCAAAACCAAGGTTGACATGTTTCGAGTTCCTTTCAACATCTTGGAAATCCCGCTGAAACTTTGGACATTCTCGCGAAGGGTTCCCAATCCCCGTCAAGACTGGTACCCTTTCACGACCAAATCTCTCAAACTCCGGGAGAGATTCTCAAAACCAAGGTTGACATGTTTCGAGTTCCTTTCAACATTTTGGAAATCCCGCTGAAACTTTGGACATTCTCGCGGAGGGTTCCCAATCAACGAAAAGATTGGTACCCTTTCACATCCAAATCTCTCAAACTTTGGGAGAGATTCTCAAAACCAAGGTTGACATGTTTCGAGTTCCTTTCAACATTCTGGAAATCCCGCTGAAACTTTGGACATTCTCGCGAAGGGTTCCCAATCCCCGACAAGACTGGTACCCTTTCACGTCCAAATCTCTCAAACTCCGGGAGAGATTCTCAAAACCAAGGTTGACATGTTTCGAGTTCCTTTCAACATCTTGGAAATCCCGCTGAAACTTTGGACATTCTCGCAAAGGGTTCCCAATCCCTGACAAGACTGGTACCCTTTCATGTCCAAATCTCTCAAACTCCGGGAGAGATTCTCAAAACCAAGGTTGACATGTTTCGAGTTCCTTTCAACATTTTGGAAATCCCGCTGAAACTTTGGACGTTCTCGCGAAGGGTTCCCAATCCCCGACAAGACTGGTACCCTTTCACGTCCAAATCTCTCAAACTCCGGGAGAGATTCTCAAAACCAAGGTTGACATGTTTCGAGTTCCTTTCAACATTTTGGAAATCCCGCTGAAACTTTGGACGTTCTCGCGAAGGGTTCCCAATCCCCGACAAGACTGGTACCCTTTCACGTCCAAATCTCTCAAACTCCGGGAGAGATTCTCAAAACCAAGGTTGACATGTTTCGAGTTCCTTTCAACATTTTGGAAATCCCGCTGAAACTTTGGACATTCTCGCGAAGGGTTCCCAATCCCCGACAAGACTGGTACCCTTTCACGTCCAAATCTCTCAAACTCCGGGAGAGATTCTCAAAACCAAGGTTGACATGTTTCGAGTTCCTTTCAACATCTTGGAAATCCCGCTGAAACTTTGGACATTCTCGCGAAGGGTTCCCAATCCCCGACAAGACTGGTACCCTTTCACGTCCAAATCTCTCAAACTCCGGGAGAGATTCTCAAAACCAAGGTTGACATGTTTCGAGTTCCTTTCAACATTTTGGAAATCCCGCTGAAACTTTGGACATTCTCACGAAGGGTTCCCAATCCCCGACAAGACTGGTACCCTTTCACGTCCAAATCTCTCAAACTCCGGGAGAGATTCTCAAAACCAAGGTTGACATGTTTCGAGTTCCTCTCAACATTTTGGAAATCCCACTGAAACTTTGGACATTCTGGCGAAGGGTTCCCAATCCCCGACAAGACTGGTACCCTTTCACGTCCAAATCTCTCAAACTCTGGGAGAGATTCTCAAAACCAAGGTTGACATGTTTCGAGTTCCTTTCAACATTTTGGAAATCCCGCTGAAACTTTGGACATTCTCGCGAAGGGTTCCCAATCCCCGACAAGACTGGTACCCTTTCACGTCCAAATCTCTCAAACTCCGGGAGAGATTCTCAAAACCAAGGTTGACATGTTTCGAGTTCCTCTCAACATTTTGGAAATCCCGCTGAAACTTTGGACATTCTCGCGGAGGGTTCCCAATCCGCGAAAAGATTGGTACCCTTTCACATCCAAATCTCTCAAACTCTCGGAGAGATTCTCAGAACCAAGGTTGACATGTTTCGAGTTCCTTTCAACATTCTGGAAATCCCGCTGAAACTTTGGACATTCTCACGAAGGGTTCCCAATCCCCGACAAGACTGGTACCCTTTCACGTCCAAATCTCTCAAACTCCGGGAGAGATTCTCAAAACCAAGGTTGACATGTTTCGAGTTCCTTTCAACATCTTGGAAATCCCGCTGAAACTTTGGACATTCTCGCGAAGGGTTCCCAATCCCCGTCAAGACTGGTACCCTTTCACGACCAAATCTCTCAAACTCCGGGAGAGATTCTCAAAACCAAGGTTGACATGTTTCGAGTTCCTTTCAACATTTTGGAAATCCCGCTGAAACTTTGGACATTCTCGCGAAGGGTTCCCAATCCCCGACAAGACTGGTACCCTTTCACGTCCAAATCTCTCAAACTCCGGGAGAGATTCTCAAAACCAAGGTTGACAGGTTTCGAGTTCCTTTCAACATTTTGGAAATCCCGCTGAAACTTTGGACATTCTCGCGAAGGGTTCCCAAATCCCGACAAGATTGGTACCCCTTTACGTCCAAATCTCTCAAACTCCGGGAGAGATTCTCAAAACCAAGGTTGACATGTTTCGAGTTCCTTTCAACATTTTGGAAATCCCGCTGAAACTTTGGACATTCTCGCGAAGGGTTCCCAATCTCCGACAAGATTGGTACCCTTTCACGTCCAAATCTCTCAAACTCCGGGAGAGATTCTCAAAACCAAGGTTGACATGTTTCGAGTTCCTTTCAACATTTTGGAAATCCTGCTGAAACTTTGGACATTCTCACGAAGGGTTTCCAATCCCCGACAAGACTGGTACCCTTTCACGTCCAAATCTCTCAAACTCCGGGAGAGATTCTCAAAACCAAGGTTGACATGTTTCGAGTTCCTCTCAACATTTTGGAAATCCCGCTGAAACTTTGGACATTCTGGCGAAGGGTTCCCAATCCCCGACAAGACTGGTACCCTTTCACGTCCAAATCTCTCAAACTCCGGGAGAGATTCTCAAAACCAAGGTTGACATGTTTCGAGTTCCTTTCAACATTTTGGAAATCCCGCTGAAACTTTGGACATTCTCGCGAAGGGTTCCCAATCCCCGACAAGACTGGTACCCTTTCACGTCCAAATCTCTCAAACTCCGGGAGAGATTCTCAAAACCAAGGTTGACATGTTTCGAGTTCCTTTCAACATCTTGGAAATCCCGCTGAAACTTTGGACATTCTCGCGAAGGGTTCCCAATCCCCGACAAGACTGGTACCCTTTCACGTCCAAATCTCTCAAACTCCAGGAGAGATTCTCAAAACCAAGGTTGACATGTTTCGAGTTCCTTTCAACATTTTGGAAATCCCGCTGAAACTTTGGACATTCTCGCGAAGGGTTCCCAATCCCCGACAAGACTGGTACCCTTTCACGTCCAAATCTCTCAAACTCCGGGAGAGATTCTCAAAACCAAGGTTGACATGTTTCGAGTTCCTTTCAACATTTTGGAAATCCCGCTGAAACTTTGGACATTCTCGCGAAGGGTTCCCAATCCCCGACAAGACTGGTACCCTTTCACGTCCAAATCTCTCAAACTCCGGGAGAGATTCTCAAAACCAAGGTTGACATGTTTCAAGTTCCTTTCAACATTTTGGAAATCCCGCTGAAACTTTGGACATTCTGGCGAAGGGTTCCCAATCCCCGACAAGACTGGTACCCTTTCACGTCCAAATCTCTCAAACTCCGGGAGAGATTCTCAAAACCAAGGTTGACATGTTTCGAGTTCCTTTCAACATCTTGGAAATCCCGCTGAAACTTTGGACATTCTCGCGAAGGGTTCCCAATCCCTGACAAGACTGGTACCCTTTCACGTCCAAATCTCTCAAACTCCGGGAGAGATTCTCAAAACCAAGGTTGACATGTTTCGAGTTCCTTTCAACATTTTGCAAATCCCGCTGAAACTTTGGACATTCTCGCGAAGGGTTCCCAATCCCCGACAAGACTGGTACCCTTTCACGTCCAAATCTCTCAAACTCCGGGAGAGATTCTCAAAACCAAGGTTGACATGTTTCGAGTTCCTTTCAACATTTTGGAAATCCCGCTGAAACTTTGGACATTCTCGCGAAGGGTTCCCAATCCCCGACAAGACTGGTACCCTTTCACGTCCAAATCTCTCAAACTCCGGGAGAGATTCTCAAAACCAAGGTTGACATGTTTCGAGTTCCTTTCAACATTTTGGAAATCCCGCTGAAACTTTGGACATTCTCGCGAAGGGTTCCCAATCCCTGACAAGACTGGTACCCTTTCACGTCCAAATCTCTCAAACTCCGGGAGAGATTCTCAAAACCAAGGTTGACATGTTTCGAGTTCCTTTCAACATTTTGCAAATCCCGCTGAAACTTTGGACATTCTCGCGAAGGGTTCCCGATCCCCGACAAGACTGGTACCCTTTCACGTCCAAATCTCTCAAACTCCGGGAGAGATTCTCAAAACCAAGGTTGACATGTTTCGAGTTCCTTTCAACATTTTGGAAATCCCGCTGAAACTTTGGACATTCTCGCGAAGGGTTTCCAATCCCCGACAAGACTGGTACCCTTTCACGTCCAAATCCCTCAAACTCCGGGAGAGATTCTCAAAACCAAGGTTGACATGTTTCGAGGTCCTTTCAACATTCTGGAAATCCCGCTGAAACTTTGGACATTCTCGCGAAGGGTTCCCAATCCCCGACAAGACTGGTACCCTTTCACGTCCAAATCTCTCAAACTCCGGGAGAGATTCTCAAAACCAAGGTTGACATGTTTCGAGTTCCTTTCAACATCTTGGAAATCCCGCTGAAACTTTGGACATTCTCGCGAAGGGTTCCCAATCCCCGACAAGACTGGTACCCTTTCACGTCCAAATCTCTCAAACTCCGGGAGAGATTCTCAAAACCAAGGTTGACATGTTTCGAGTTCCTTTCAACATTTTGGAAATCCCGCTGAAACTTTGGACATTCTCGCGAAGGGTTCCCAATCCCCGACAAGACTGGTACCCTTTCACGTCCAAATCTCTCAAACTCCGGGAGAGATTCTCAAAACCAAGGTTGACAGGTTTCGAGTTCCTTTCAACATTTTGGAAATCCCGCTGAAACTTTGGACATTCTCGCGAAGGGTTCCCAATCCCCGACAAGATTGGTACCCTTTCACGTCCAAATCTCTCAAACTCCGGGAGAGATTCTCAAAACCAAGGTTGACATGTTTCGAGTTCCTTTCAACATTTTGGAAATCCCGCTGAAACTTTGGACATTCTCGCGAAGGGTTCCCAATCCCCGACAAGACTGGTACCCTTTCACGTCCAAATCTCTCAAACTCCGGGAGAGATTCTCAAAACCAAGGTTGACATGTTTCGAGTTCCTTTCAACATTTTGGAAATCCCGCTGAAACTTTGGACATTCTCGCGAAGGGTTCCCAATCCCCGACAAGACTGGTACCCTTTCACGTCCAAATCTCTCAAACTCCGGGAGAGATTCTCAAAACCAAGGTTGACATGTTTCGAGTTCCTTTCAAGATTTTGGAAATCCCGCTGAAACTTTGGACATTCTGGCGAAGGGTTCCCAATCCCCGACAAGACTGGTACCCTTTCACGTCCAAATCTCTCAAACTCCGGGAGAGATTCTCAAAACCAAGGTTGACATGTTTCGAGTTCCTTTCAACATTTTGGAAATCCCGCTGAAACTTTGGACATTCTCGCGAAGGGTTCCCAATCCCCGACAAGACTGGTACCCTTTCACGTCCAAATCTCTCAAACTCCGGGAGAGATTCTCAAAACCAAGGTTGACATGTTTCGAGTTCCTTTCAACATTTTGGAAATCCCGCTGAAACTTTGGACATTCTCGCGAAGGGTTCCCAATCCCCGACAAGACTGGTACCCTTTCACGTCCAAATCTCTCAAACTCCGGGAGAGATTCTCAAAACCAAGGTTGACAGGTTTCGAGTTCCTTTCAACATTTTGGAAATCCCGCTGAAACTTTGGACATTCTGGCGAAGGGTTCCCAATCCCCGACAAGACTGGTACCCTTTCACGTCCAAATCTCTCAAACTCCGGGAGAGATTCTCAAAACCAAGGTTGACATGTTTCGAGTTCCTTTCAACATTTTGGAAATCCCGCTGAAACTTTGGACATTCTCGCGAAGGGTTCCCAATCCCCGACAAGACTGGTACCCTTTCACGTCCAAATCTCTCAAACTCCGGGAGAGATTCTCAAAACCAAGGTTGACATGTTTCGAGTTCCTTTCAACATTTTGGAAATCCCGCTGAAACTTTGGACTTTCTCGCGAAGGGTTCCCAATCCCCGACAAGACTGGTACCCTTTCACGTCCAAATTTCTCAAACTCCGGGAGAGATTCTCAAAACCAAGGTTGACATGTTTCGAGTTCCTTTCAACATTTTGGAAATCCCGCTGAAACTTTGGACATTCTCGCGAAGGGTTCCCAATCCCCGACAAGACTGGTACCCTTTCACGTCCAAATCTTTCAAACTCCGGGAGAGATTCTCAAAACCAAGGTTGACATGTTTCGAGTTCCTTTCAACATTTTGGAAATCCCGCTGAAACTTTGGACATTCTCGCGAAGGGTTCCCAATCCCCGACAAGATTGGTACACTTTCACGTCCAAATCTCTCAAACTCCGGGAGAGATTCTCAAAACCAAGGTTGACATGTTTCGAGTTCCTTTCAACATTTTGGAAATCCCGCTGAAACTTTGGACATTCTCGCGAAGGGTTCCCAATCCCCGACAAGACTGGTACCCTTTCACGTCCAAATCTCTCAAACTCCGGGAGAGATTCTCAAAACCAAGGTTGACATGTTTCGAGTTCCTCTCAACATTTTGGAAATCCCGCTGAAACTTTGGACATTCTGGCGAAGGGTTCCCAATCCCCGACAAGACTGGTACCCTTTCACGTCCAAATCTCTCAAACTCGGGAGAGATTCTCAAAACCAAGGTTGACATGTTTCGAGTTCCTTTCAACATTTTGGAAATCCCGCTGAAACTTTGGACATTCTCGCGAAGGGTTCCCAATCCCCGACAAGACTGGTACCCTTTCACGTCCAAATCTCTCAAACTCCGGGAGAGATTCTCAAAACCAAGGTTGACATGTTTCGAGTTCCTCTCAACATTTTGGAAATCCCGCTGAAACTTTGGACATTCTCGCGAAGGGTTCCCAATCCCCGACAAGATTGGTACACTTTCACGTCCAAATCTCTCAAACTCCGGGAGAGATTCTCAAAACCAAGGTTGACATGTTTCGAGTTCCTTTCAACATTTTGGAAATCCCGCTGAAACTTTGGACATTCTCGCGAAGGGTTCCCAATCCCCGACAAGACTGGTACCCTTTCACGTCCAAATCTCTCAAACTCCGGGAGAGATTCTCAAAACCAAGGTTGACATGTTTCGAGTTCCTCTCAACATTTTGGAAATCCCGCTGAAACTTTGGACATTCTGGCGAAGGGTTCCCAATCCCCGACAAGACTGGTACCCTTTCACGTCCAAATCTCTCAAACTCGGGAGAGATTCTCAAAACCAAGGTTGACATGTTTCGAGTTCCTTTCAACATTTTGGAAATCCCGCTGAAACTTTGGACATTCTCGCGAAGGGTTCCCAATCCCCGACAAGACTGGTACCCTTTCACGTCCAAATCTCTCAAACTCCGGGAGAGATTCTCAAAACCAAGGTTGACATGTTTCGAGTTCCTCTCAACATTTTGGAAATCCCGCTGAAACTTTGGACATTCTCGCGAAGGGTTCCCAATCCCCGACAAGACTGGTACCCTTTCACGTCCAAATCTCTCCAACTCCGGGAGAGATTCTCAAAACCAAGGTTGACATGTTTCGAGTTCCTCTCAACATTTTGGAAATCCCGCTGAAACTTTGGACATTCTCGCGAAGGGTTCCCAATCCCCGACAAGACTGGTACCCTTTCACGTCCAAATCTCTCAAACTCTGGGAGAGATTCTCAAAACCAAGGTTGACATGTTTCGAGTTCCTTTCAACATTTTGGAAATCCCGCTGAAACTTTGGACATTCTTGCGGAGGGTTCCCAATCCGCGAAAAGATTGGTACCCTTTCACATCCAAATCTCTCAAACTCTGGGAGAGATTCTCAAAACCAAGGTTGACATGTTTCGAGTTCCTTTCAACATTCTGGAAATCCCGCTGAAACTTTGGACATTCTCGCGAAGGGTTCCCAATCCCCGACAAGACTGGTACCCTTTCACGTCCAAATCTCTCAAACTCCGGGAGAGATTCTCAAAACCAAGGTTGACATGTTTCGAGTTCCTTTCAACATTTTGGAAATCCCGCTGAAACTTTGGACATTCTCGCGAAGGGTTCCCAATCCCCGACAAGACTGGTACCCTTTCACGTCCAAATCTCTCAAACTCCGGGAGAGATTCTCAAAACCAAGGTTGACATGTTTCGAGTTCCTTTCAACATTTTGGAAATCCCGCTGAAACTTTGGACATTCTCGCGAGGGGTTCCCGATCCCCGACAAGACTGGTACCCTTTCACGTCCAAATCTCTCAAACTCCGGGAGAGATTCTCAAAATCAAGGTTGACATGTTTCGAGTTCCTTTCAGCATTTTGGAAATCCCGCTGAAACTTTGGACATTCTCGCGAAGGGTTCCCAATCCCCGACAAGACTGGTACCCTTTCACGTCCAAATCTCTCAAACTCTGGGAGAGATTCTCAAAACCAAGGTTGACATGTTTCGAGTTCCTTTCAACATTTTGGAAATCCCGCTGAAACTTTGGACATTCTCGCGAAGGGTTCCCAATCCCTGACAAGACTGGTACCCTTTCACGTCCAAATCTCTCAAACTCCGGGAGAGATTCTCAAAACCAAGGTTGACATGTTTCGAGTTCCTCTCAACATTTTCGAAATCCCGCTGAAACTTTGGACATTCTCGCAAAGGGTTCCCAATCCCCGACAAGACTGGTACCCTTTCACGTCCAAATCTCTCAAACTCCGGGAGAGATTCTCAAAACCAAGGTTGACATGTTTCAAGTTCCTTTCAACATTTTGGAAATCCCGCTGAAACTTTGGACATTCTCGCGAAGGGTTCCCAATCCCCGACAAGACTGGTACCCTTTCACGTCCAAATCTCTCAAACTCCGGGAGAGATTCTCAAAACCAAGGTTGACATGTTTCGAGTTCCTTTCAACATTTTGGAAATCCCGCTGAAACTTTGGACATTCTCGCGAAGGGTTCCCAATCCCCGACAAGACTGGTACCCTTTCACGTCCAAATCTCTCAAACTCCGGGAGAGATTCTCAAAACCAAGGTTGACATGTTTCGAGTTCCTTTCAACATTTTGGAAATCCCGCTGAAACTTTGGACATTCTCGCGAAGGGTTCCCAATCCCCGACAAGACTGGTACCCTTTCACGTCCAAATCTCTCAAACTCCGGGAGAGATTCTCAAAACCAAGGTTGACATGTTTCGAGTTCCTTTCAACATCTTGGAAATCCCGCTGAAACTTTGGACATTCTCGCGAAGGGTTCCCAATCCCCGACAAGACTGGTACCCTTTCACGTCCAAATCTCTCAAACTCCGGGAGAGATTCTCAAAACCAAGGTTGACAGGTTTCGAGTTCCTTTCAACATTTTGGAAATCCCGCTGAAACTTTGGACATTCTCGCGAAGGGTTCCCAATCCCCGACAAGACTGGTACCCTTTCACGTCCAAATCTCTCCAACTCCGGGAGAGATTCTCAAAACCAAGGTTGACATGTTTCGAGTTCCTTTCAACATTCTGGAAATCCCGCTGAAACTTTGGACATTCTCGCGAAGGGATCCCAATCCCCGACAAGACTGGTACCCTTTCACGTCCAAATCTCTCAAACTCCGGGAGAGATTCTCAAAACCAAGGTTGACATGTTTCGAGTTCCTTTCAACATTCTAAAAATCCCGCTGAAACTTTGGACATTCTCGCGACGGGTTCCCAATCCCCGACAAGACTGGTACCCTTACACATCCAAATCTCTAAAACTCCAGGAGAGATTCTCAAAACCAAGGTTGACATGTTTCGAGTTCCTTTCAACATTTTGGAAATCCCGCTGAAATTTTGGACATTCTCGTGAAGGGTTCCCAATCCCCGACAAGACTGGTACCCTTTCACGTCCAAATCTCTCAAACTCCGGGAGAGATTCTCAAAACCAAGGTTGACATGTTTCGAGTTCCTTTCAACATTTTGGAAATCCCGCTGAAACTTTGGACATTCTCGCGACGGGTTCCCAATCCCCGACAAGACTGGTACCCTTACACATCCAAATCTCTCAAACTCCAGGAGAGATTCTCAAAACCAAGGTTGACATGTTTCGAGTTCCTTTCAACATTTTGGAAATCCCGCTGAAACTTTGGACATTCTCGCAAAGGGTTCCCAATCCCCGACAAGACTGGTACCCTTTCACGTCTAAATCTCTCAAACTCCGGGAGAGATTCTCAAAACCAAGGTTGACATGTTTCGAGTTCCTTTCAACATTTTGGAAATCCCGCTGAAACTTTGGACATTCTCGTGAAGGGTTCCCAATCCCCGACAAGACTGGTACCCTTTCACGTCCAAATCTCTCAAACTCCGGGAGAGATTCTCAAAACCAAGGTTGACATGTTTCGAGTTCCTTTCAACATTTTGGAAATCCCGCTGAAACTTTGGACATTCTCGCGAAGGGTTCCCAATCCCCGACAAGACTGGTACCCTTTCACGTCCAAATCTCTCAAACTCCGGGAGAGATTCTCAAAACCAAGGTTGACATGTTTCGAGTTCCTCTCAACATTTTGGAAATCCCGCTGAAACTTTGGACATTCTGGCGAAGGGTTCCAAATCCCCGACAAGACTGGTACCCTTTCACGTCCAAATCTCTCAAACTCTGGGAGAGATTCTCAAAACCAAGGTTGACATGTTTCGAGTTCCTTTCAACATTTTGGAAATCCCGCTGAAACTTTGGACATTCTCGCGAAGGGTTCCCAATCCCCGACAAGACTGGTACCCTTTCACGTCCAAATCTCTCAAACTCCGGGAGAGATTCTCAAAACCAAGGTTGACATGTTTCGAGTTCCTTTCAACATTTTGGAAATCCCGCTGAAACTTTGGACATTCTCGCGAAGGGCTCCCAATCCCCGACAAGACTGGTACCCTTTCACGTCCAAATCTCTCAAACTCCGGGAGAGATTCTCAAAACCAAGGTTGACATGTTTCGAGTTCCTTTCAACATTTTGGAAATCCCGCTGAAACTTTGGACATTCTCGCGAAGGGTTCCCAATCCCCGACAAGACTGGTACCCTTTCACGTCCAAATCTCTCAAACTCCGGGAGAGATTCTCAAAACCAAGGTTGACATGTTTCGAGTTCCTTTCAACATTCTGGAAATCCCGCTGAAACTTTGGACATTCTGGCGAAGGGTTCCCAATCCCCGACAAGACTGGTACCCTTTCACGTCCAAATCTCTCAAACTCCGGGAGAGATTCTCAAAACCAAGGTTGACATGTTTCGAGTTCCTTTCAACATCTTGGAAATCCCGCTGAAACTTTGGACATTCTCGCGAAGGATTCCCAATCCCCGTCAAGACTGGTACCCTTTCACGTCCAAATCTCTCAAACTCCGGGAGAGATTCTCAAAACCAAGGTTGACATGTTTCGAGTTCCTCTCAACATTTTGGAAATCCCGCTGAAACTTTGGACATTCTCGTGAAGGGTTCCCAATCCCCGACAAGACTGGTACCCTTTCACGTCCAAATCTCTCAAACTCTGGGAGAGATTCTCAAAACCAAGGTTGACATGTTTCGAGTTCCTTTCAACATTTTGGAAATCCCGCTGAAACTTTGGACATTCTCGCGAAGGGTTCCCAATCCCCGACAAGACTGGTACCCTTTCACGTCCAAATCTCTCAAACTCCGGGAGAGATTCTCAAAACCAAGGTTGACATGTTTCGAGTTCCTTTCAACATCTTGGAAATCCCGCTGAAACTTTGGACATTCTCGCGAAGGGTTCCCAATCCCCGTCAAGACTGGTACCCTTTCACGACCAAATCTCTCAAACTCCGGGAGAGATTCTCAAAACCAAGGTTGACATGTTTCGAGTTCCTTTCAACATTTTGGAAATCCCGCTGAAACTTTGGACATTCTCGCGGAGGGTTCCCAATCCGCGAAAAGATTGGTACCCTTTCACATCCAAATCTCTCAAACTTTGGGAGAGATTCTCAAAACCAAGGTTGACATGTTTCGAGTTCCTTTCAACATTCTGGAAATCCCGCTGAAACTTTGGACATTCTCGCGAAGGGTTCCCAATCCCCGACAAGACTGGTACCCTTTCACGTCCAAATCTCTCAAACTCCGGGAGAGATTCTCAAAACCAAGGTTGACATGTTTCGAGTTCCTTTCAACATCTTGGAAATCCCGCTGAAACTTTGGACATTCTCGCAAAGGGTTCCCAATCCCCGACAAGACTGGTAACCTTTCACGTCCAAATCTCTCAAACTCCGGGAGAGATTCTCAAAACCAAGGTTGACAGGTTTCGAGTTCCTTTCAACATTTTGGAAATCCCGCTGAAACTTTGGACATTCTCGCGAAGGGTTCCCAATCCCCGACAAGACTGGTACCCTTTCACGTCCAAATCTCTCAAACTCCGGGAGAGATTCTCAAAACCAAGGTTGACATGTTTCGAGTTCCTTTCAACATTCTGGAAATCCCGCTGAAACTTTGGACATTCTGGCGAAGGGTTCCAAATCCCTGGCAAGACCGGTACCCTTTCACGTCCAAATCTCTCAAACTCTGGGAGAGATTCTCAAAACCAAGGTTGACATGTTTCGAGTTCCTTTCAACATTTTGGAAATCCCGCTGAAACTTTGGACATTCTCGCGAAGGGTTCCCAATCCCCGACAAGACTGGTACCCTTTCACGTCCAAATCTCTCAAACTCCGGGAGAGATTCTCAAAACCAAGGTTGACATGTTTCGAGTTCCTTTCAACATTCTGGAAATCCCGCTGAAACTTTGGACATTCTCGCGAAGGGTTCCCAATCCCCGACAAGACTGGTACCCTTTCACGTCCAAATCTCTCAAACTCCGGGAGAGATTCTCAAAACCAAGGTTGACATGTTTCGAGTTCCTTTCAACATCTTGGAAATCCCGCTGAAACTTTGGACATTCTCGCGAAGGGTTCCCAATCCCCGACAAGACTGCTACCCTTTCACGTCCAAATCTCTCAAACTCCGGGAGAGATTCTCAAAACCAAGGTTGACATGTTTCGAGTTCCTCTCAACATTTTGGAAATCCCGCTGAAACTTTGGACATTCTCGCGAAGGGTTCCCAATCCCCGACAAGACTGGTACCCTTTCACGTCCAAATCTCTCAAACTCTGGGAGAGATTCTCAAAACCAAGGTTGACATGTTTCGAGTTCCTTTCAACATTTTGGAAATCCCGCTGAAACTTTGGACATTCTCGCGAAGGGTTCCCAATCCCCGACAAGACTGGTACCCTTTCACGTCCAAATCTCTCAAACTCCGGGAGAGATTCTCAAAACCAAGGTTGACATGTTTCGAGTTCCTTTCAACATTTTGGAAATCCCGCTGAAACTTTGGACATTCTCGCGAAGGGTTCCCAATCCCCGACAAGACTGGTACCCTTTCACGTCCAAATCTCTCAAACTCCGGGAGAGATTCTCAAAACCAAGGTTGACAGGTTTCGAGTTCCTTTCAACATTCTGGAAATCCCGCTGAAACTTTGGACGTTCTCGCGAAGGGTTCCCAATCCCCGACAAGACTGGTACCCTTTCACGTCCAAATCTCTCAAACTCCGGGAGAGATTCTCAAAACCAAGGTTGACATGTTTCGAGTTCCTTTCAACATTTTGGAAATCCCGCTGAAACTTTGGACATTCTCGCGAAGGGTTCCCAATCCCCGACAAGACTGGTACCCTTTCACGTCCAAATCTCTCAAACTCCGGGAGAGATTCTCAAAACCAAGGTTGACATGTTTCGAGTTCCTTTCAACATTTTGGAAATCCCGCTGAAACTTTGGACATTCTCGCGAAGGGTTCCCAATCCCCGACAAGACTGGTACCCTTTCACGTCCAAATCTCTCAAACTCCGGGAGAGATTCTCAAAACCAAGGTTGACATGTTTCGAGTTCCTTTCAACATTTTGGAAATCCCGCTGAAACTTTGGACATTCTCGCGAAGAATTCCCAATCCCCGACAAGACTGCTACCCTTTCACGTCCAAATCTCTCAAACTCCGGGAGAGATTCTCAAAACCAAGGTTGACACGTTTCGAGTTCCTTTCAACATTTTGGAAATCCCGCTGAAACTTTGGACATTCTCGCGAAGGGTTCCCAATCCCCGACAAGACTGGTACCCTTTCACGTCCAAATCTCTCAAACTCCGGGAGAGATTCTCAAAACCAAGGTTGACATGTTTCGAGTTCCTTTCAACATTTTGGAAATCCCGCTGAAACTTTGGACATTCTCGCGAAGGGTTCCCAATCCCCGACAAGACTGGTACCCTTTCACGTCCAAATCTCTCAAACTCCGGGAGAGATTCTCAAAACCAAGGTTGACATGTTTCGAGTTCCTTTCAACATTTTGGAAATCCCGCTGAAACTTTGGACATTCTCGCGAAGGGTTCCCAATCCCCGACAAGACTGGTACCCTTTCACGTCCAAATCTCTCAAACTCCGGGAGAGATTCTCAAAACCAAGGTTGACATGTTTCGAGTTCCTTTCAACATTCTGGAAATCCCGCTGAAACTTTGGACATTCTCGCGACGGGTTCCCAATCCCCGACAAGACTGGTACCCTTTCACGTCCAAATCTCTCAAACTCCGGGAGAGATTCTCAAAACCAAGGTTGACATGTTTCGAGTTCCTTTCAACATTTTGGAAATCCCGCTGAAACTTTGGACATTCTCGCGAAGGGTTCCCTATCCCCGACAAGACTGGTACCCTTTCACGTCTAAATCTCTCAAACTCCGGGAGAGATTCTCAAAACCAAGGCTGACATGTTTCGAGTTCCTCTCAACATTTTGGAAATCCCACTGAAACTTTGGACATTCTGGCGAAGGGTTCCCAATCCCCGACAAGACTGGTACCCTTTCACGTCCAAATCTCTCAAACTCTGGGAGAGATTCTCAAAACCAAGGTTGACATGTTTCGAGTTCCTCTCAACATTTTGGAAATCCCACTGAAACTTTGGACATTCTGGCGAAGGGTTCCCAATCCCCAACAAGACTGGTACCCTTTCACGTCCAAATCTCTCAAACTCCGGGAGAGATTCTCAAAACCAAGGTTGACATGTTTCGAGTTCCTTTCAACATTCTGGAAATCCCGCTGAAACTTTGGACATTCTCGCGAAGGGTTCCCAATCCCCGACAAGACTGGTACCCTTTCACGTCCAAATCTCTCAAACTCCGGGAGAGATTCTCAAAACCAAGGCTGACATGTTTCGAGTTCCTCTCAACATTTTGGAAATCCCGCTGAAACTTTGGACATTCTGGCGAAGGGTTCCCAATCCCCGACAAGACTGGTACCCTTTCACGTCTAAATCTCTCAAACTCTGGGAGAGATTCTCAAAACCAAGGTTGACATGTTTCGAGTTCCTCTCAACATTTTGGAAATCCCACTGAAACTTTGGACATTCTGGCGAAGGGTTCCCAATCCCCGACAAGACTGGTACCCTTTCACGTCCAAATCTCTCAAACTCCGGGAGAGATTCTCAAAACCAAGGTTGACATGTTTCAAGTTCCTTTCAACATTTTGGAAATCCCGCTGAAACTTTGGACATTCTCGCGAAGGGTTCCCAATCCCCGACAAGATTGGTACCCTTTCACGTCCAAATCTCTCAAACTCCGGGAGAGATTCTCAAAACCAAGGTTGACATGTTTCGAGTTCCTCTCAACATTTTGGAAATCCCGCTGAAACTTTGGACATTCTCGTGAAGGGTTCCCAATCCCCGACAAGACTGGTACCCTTTCACGTCCAAATCTCTCAAACTCTGGGAGAGATTCTCAAAACCAAGGTTGACATGTTTCGAGTTCCTTTCAACATTTTGGAAATCCCGCTGAAACTTTGGACATTCTCGCGAAGGGTTCCCAATCCCCGACAAGACTGGTACCCTTTCACGTCCAAATCTCTCAAACTCCGGGAGAGATTCTCAAAACCAAGGTTGACATGTTTCGAGTTCCTTTCAACATCTTGGAAATCCCGCTGAAACTTTGGACATTCTCGCGAAGGGTTCCCAATCCCCGTCAAGACTGGTACCCTTTCACGACCAAATCTCTCAAACTCCGGGAGAGATTCTCAAAACCAAGGTTGACATGTTTCGAGTTCCTTTCAACATTTTGGAAATCCCGCTGAAACTTTGGACATTCTCGCGGAGGGTTCCCAATCCGCGAAAAGATTGGTACCCTTTCACATCCAAATCTCTCAAACTTTGGGAGAGATTCTCAAAACCAAGGTTGACATGTTTCGAGTTCCTTTCAACATTCTGGAAATCCCGCTGAAACTTTGGACATTCTCGCGAAGGGTTCCCAATCCCCGACAAGACTGGTACCCTTTCACGTCCAAATCTCTCAAACTCCGGGAGAGATTCTCAAAACCAAGGTTGACATGTTTCGAGTTCCTTTCAACATCTTGGAAATCCCGCTGAAACTTTGGACATTCTCGCAAAGGGTTCCCAATCCCCGACAAGACTGGTAACCTTTCACGTCCAAATCTCTCAAACTCCGGGAGAGATTCTCAAAACCAAGGTTGACAGGTTTCGAGTTCCT
The DNA here is from genome assembly GCF_964273445.1 of Streptopelia decaocto. Taxonomy (NCBI): domain Eukaryota; kingdom Metazoa; phylum Chordata; class Aves; order Columbiformes; family Columbidae; genus Streptopelia; species Streptopelia decaocto. Next base: position 62,850 of record NW_028115115.1, read on the forward strand.
TTCAACATTTTGGAAATCCCGCTGAAACTTTGGACATTCTCGCGAAGGGTTCCCAATCCCCGACAAGACTGGTACCCTTTCACGTCCAAATCTCTCAAACTCCGGGAGAGATTCTCAAAACCAAGGTTGACATGTTTCGAGTTCCTTTCAACATTCTGGAAATCCCGCTGAAACTTTGGACATTCTGGCGAAGGGTTCCAAATCCCTGGCAAGACCGGTACCCTTTCACGTCCAAATCTCTCAAACTCTGGGAGAGATTCTCAAAACCAAGGTTGACATGTTTCGAGTTCCTTTCAACATTTTGGAAATCCCGCTGAAACTTTGGACATTCTCGCGAAGGGTTCCCAATCCCCGACAAGACTGGTACCCTTTCACGTCCAAATCTCTCAAACTCCGGGAGAGATTCTCAAAACCAAGGTTGACATGTTTCGAGTTCCTTTCAACATTCTGGAAATCCCGCTGAAACTTTGGACATTCTCGCGAAGGGTTCCCAATCCCCGACAAGACTGGTACCCTTTCACGTCCAAATCTCTCAAACTCCGGGAGAGATTCTCAAAACCAAGGTTGACATGTTTCGAGTTCCTTTCAACATCTTGGAAATCCCGCTGAAACTTTGGACATTCTCGCGAAGGGTTCCCAATCCCCGACAAGACTGCTACCCTTTCACGTCCAAATCTCTCAAACTCCGGGAGAGATTCTCAAAACCAAGGTTGACATGTTTCGAGTTCCTCTCAACATTTTGGAAATCCCGCTGAAACTTTGGACATTCTCGCGAAGGGTTCCCAATCCCCGACAAGACTGGTACCCTTTCACGTCCAAATCTCTCAAACTCTGGGAGAGATTCTCAAAACCAAGGTTGACATGTTTCGAGTTCCTTTCAACATTTTGGAAATCCCGCTGAAACTTTGGACATTCTCGCGAAGGGTTCCCAATCCCCGACAAGACTGGTACCCTTTCACGTCCAAATCTCTCAAACTCCGGGAGAGATTCTCAAAACCAAGGTTGACATGTTTCGAGTTCCTTTCAACATTTTGGAAATCCCGCTGAAACTTTGGACATTCTCGCGAAGGGTTCCCAATCCCCGACAAGACTGGTACCCTTTCACGTCCAAATCTCTCAAACTCCGGGAGAGATTCTCAAAACCAAGGTTGACAGGTTTCGAGTTCCTTTCAACATTCTGGAAATCCCGCTGAAACTTTGGACGTTCTCGCGAAGGGTTCCCAATCCCCGACAAGACTGGTACCCTTTCACGTCCAAATCTCTCAAACTCCGGGAGAGATTCTCAAAACCAAGGTTGACATGTTTCGAGTTCCTTTCAACATTTTGGAAATCCCGCTGAAACTTTGGACATTCTCGCGAAGGGTTCCCAATCCCCGACAAGACTGGTACCCTTTCACGTCCAAATCTCTCAAACTCCGGGAGAGATTCTCAAAACCAAGGTTGACATGTTTCGAGTTCCTTTCAACATTTTGGAAATCCCGCTGAAACTTTGGACATTCTCGCGAAGGGTTCCCAATCCCCGACAAGACTGGTACCCTTTCACGTCCAAATCTCTCAAACTCCGGGAGAGATTCTCAAAACCAAGGTTGACATGTTTCGAGTTCCTTTCAACATTTTGGAAATCCCGCTGAAACTTTGGACATTCTCGCGAAGAATTCCCAATCCCCGACAAGACTGCTACCCTTTCACGTCCAAATCTCTCAAACTCCGGGAGAGATTCTCAAAACCAAGGTTGACACGTTTCGAGTTCCTTTCAACATTTTGGAAATCCCGCTGAAACTTTGGACATTCTCGCGAAGGGTTCCCAATCCCCGACAAGACTGGTACCCTTTCACGTCCAAATCTCTCAAACTCCGGGAGAGATTCTCAAAACCAAGGTTGACATGTTTCGAGTTCCTTTCAACATTTTGGAAATCCCGCTGAAACTTTGGACATTCTCGCGAAGGGTTCCCAATCCCCGACAAGACTGGTACCCTTTCACGTCCAAATCTCTCAAACTCCGGGAGAGATTCTCAAAACCAAGGTTGACATGTTTCGAGTTCCTTTCAACATTTTGGAAATCCCGCTGAAACTTTGGACATTCTCGCGAAGGGTTCCCAATCCCCGACAAGACTGGTACCCTTTCACGTCCAAATCTCTCAAACTCCGGGAGAGATTCTCAAAACCAAGGTTGACATGTTTCGAGTTCCTTTCAACATTCTGGAAATCCCGCTGAAACTTTGGACATTCTCGCGACGGGTTCCCAATCCCCGACAAGACTGGTACCCTTTCACGTCCAAATCTCTCAAACTCCGGGAGAGATTCTCAAAACCAAGGTTGACATGTTTCGAGTTCCTTTCAACATTTTGGAAATCCCGCTGAAACTTTGGACATTCTCGCGAAGGGTTCCCTATCCCCGACAAGACTGGTACCCTTTCACGTCTAAATCTCTCAAACTCCGGGAGAGATTCTCAAAACCAAGGCTGACATGTTTCGAGTTCCTCTCAACATTTTGGAAATCCCACTGAAACTTTGGACATTCTGGCGAAGGGTTCCCAATCCCCGACAAGACTGGTACCCTTTCACGTCCAAATCTCTCAAACTCTGGGAGAGATTCTCAAAACCAAGGTTGACATGTTTCGAGTTCCTCTCAACATTTTGGAAATCCCACTGAAACTTTGGACATTCTGGCGAAGGGTTCCCAATCCCCAACAAGACTGGTACCCTTTCACGTCCAAATCTCTCAAACTCCGGGAGAGATTCTCAAAACCAAGGTTGACATGTTTCGAGTTCCTTTCAACATTCTGGAAATCCCGCTGAAACTTTGGACATTCTCGCGAAGGGTTCCCAATCCCCGACAAGACTGGTACCCTTTCACGTCCAAATCTCTCAAACTCCGGGAGAGATTCTCAAAACCAAGGCTGACATGTTTCGAGTTCCTCTCAACATTTTGGAAATCCCGCTGAAACTTTGGACATTCTGGCGAAGGGTTCCCAATCCCCGACAAGACTGGTACCCTTTCACGTCTAAATCTCTCAAACTCTGGGAGAGATTCTCAAAACCAAGGTTGACATGTTTCGAGTTCCTCTCAACATTTTGGAAATCCCACTGAAACTTTGGACATTCTGGCGAAGGGTTCCCAATCCCCGACAAGACTGGTACCCTTTCACGTCCAAATCTCTCAAACTCCGGGAGAGATTCTCAAAACCAAGGTTGACATGTTTCAAGTTCCTTTCAACATTTTGGAAATCCCGCTGAAACTTTGGACATTCTCGCGAAGGGTTCCCAATCCCCGACAAGACTGGTACCCTTTCACGTCCAAATCTCTCAAACTCCGGGAGAGATTCTCAAAACCAAGGTTGACATGTTTCGAGTTCCTTTCAACATTTTGGAAATCCCGCTGAAACTTTGGACGTTCTCGCGAAGGGTTCCCAATCCCCGACAAGACTGGTACCCTTTCACGTCCAAATCTCTCAAACTCCGGGAGAGATTCTCAAAACCAAGGTTGACATGTTTCGAGTTCCTTTCAACATTTTGGAAATCCCGCTGAAACTTTGGACATTCTGGCGAAGGGTTCCCAATCCCCGACAAGACTGGTACCCTTTCACGTCCAAATCTCTCAAACTCCGGGAGAGATTCTCAAAACCAAGGTTGACATGTTTCGAGTTCCTTTCAACATTCTGGAAATCCCGCTGAAACTTTGGACATTCTCGCGAAGGGTTCCCAATCCCCGACAAGACTGGTACCCTTTCACGTCCAAATCTCTCAAACTCCGGGAGAGATTCTCAAAACCAAGGTTGACATGTTTCGAGTTCCTTTCAACATCTTGGAAATCCCGCTGAAACTTTGGACATTCTGGCGAAGGGTTCCCAATCCCCGACAAGACTGGTACCCTTTCACGTCCAAATCTCTCAAACTCCGGGAGAGATTCTCAAAACCAAGGCTGACATGTTTCGAGTTCCTCTCAACATTTTGGAAATCCCACTGAAACTTTGGACATTCTGGCGAAGGGTTCCCAATCCCCGACAAGACTGGTACCCTTTCACGTCTAAATCTCTCAAACTCTGGGAGAGATTCTCAAAACCAAGGTTGACATGTTTCGAGTTCCTCTCAACATTTTGGAAATCCCACTGAAACTTTGGACATTCTGGCGAAGGGTTCCCAATCCCCGACAAGACTGGTACCCTTTCACGTCCAAATCTCTCAAACTCCGGGAGAGATTCTCAAAACCAAGGTTGACATGTTTCAAGTTCCTTTCAACATTTTGGAAATCCCGCTGAAACTTTGGACATTCTCGCGAAGGGTTCCCAATCCCCGACAAGACTGGTACCCTTTCACGTCCAAATCTCTCAAACTCCGGGAGAGATTCTCAAAACCAAGGTTGACAGGTTTCGAGTTCCTTTCAACATTTTGGAAATCCCGCTGAAACTTTGGACGTTCTCGCGAAGGGTTCCCAATCCCCGACAAGACTGGTACCCTTTCACGTCCAAATCTCTCAAACTCCGGGAGAGATTCTCAAAACCAAGGTTGACATGTTTCGAGTTCCTTTCAACATTTTGGAAATCCCGCTGAAACTTTGGACATTCTCGCGAAGGGTTCCCAATCCCCGACAAGACTGGTACCCTTTCACGTCCAAATCTCTCAAACTCCGGGAGAGATTCTCAAAACCAAGGTTGACATGTTTCGAGTTCCTTTCAACATTCTGGAAATCCCGCTGAAACTTTGGACATTCTCGCGAAGGGTTCCCAATCCCCGACAAGACTGGTACCCTTTCACGTCCAAATCTCTCAAACTCCGGGAGAGATTCTCAAAACCAAGGTTGACATGTTTCGAGTTCCTTTCAACATCTTGGAAATCCCGCTGAAACTTTGGACATTCTCGCGAAGGGTTCCCAATCCCCGTCAAGACTGGTACCCTTTCACGTCCAAATCTCTCAAACTCTGGGAGAGATTCTCAAAACCAAGGTTGACATGTTTCGAGTTCCTTTCAACATTTTGGAAATCCCGCTGAAACTTTGGACATTCTCGTGAAGGGTTCCCAATCCCCGACAAGACTGCTACCGTTTCACGTCCAAATCTCTCAAACTCCGGGAGAGATTCTCAAAACCAAGGTTGACACGTTTCGAGTTCCTTTCAACATTTTGGAAATCCCGCTGAAACTTTGGACATTCTCGCGAAGGGTTCCCAATCCCCGACAAGACTGGTACCCTTTCACGTCCAAATCTCTCAAACTCCGGGAGAGATTCTCAAAACCAAGGTTGACATGTTTCGAGTTCCTTTCAACATTTTGGAAATCCCGCTGAAACTTTGGACATTCTCGCGAAGGGTTCCCAATCCCCGACAAGACTGGTACCCTTTCACGTCCAAATCTCTCAAACTCTGGGAGAGATTCTCAAAACCAAGGTTGACATGTTTCGAGTTCCTTTCAACATTCTGGAAATCCCGCTGAAACTTTGGACATTCTCGCGAAGGGTTCCCAATCCCCGTCAAGACTGGTACCCTTTCACGTCCAAATCTCTCAAACTCTGGGAGAGATTCTCAAAACCAAGGTTGACATGTTTCGAGTTCCTTTCAACATTTTGGAAATCCCGCTGAAACTTTGGACATTCTCGTGAAGGGTTCCCAATCCCCGACAAGACTGCTACCGTTTCACGTCCAAATCTCTCAAACTCCGGGAGAGATTCTCAAAACCAAGGTTGACACGTTTCGAGTTCCTTTCAACATTTTGGAAATCCCGCTGAAACTTTGGACATTCTCGCGAAGGGTTCCCAATCCCCGACAAGACTGGTACCCTTTCACGTCCAAATCTCTCAAACTCCGGGAGAGATTCTCAAAACCAAGGTTGACATGTTTCGAGTTCCTTTCAACATTTTGGAAATCCCGCTGAAACTTTGGACATTCTCGCGAAGGGTTCCCAATCCCCGACAAGACTGGTACCCTTTCACGTCCAAATCTCTCAAACTCCGGGAGAGATTCTCAAAACCAAGGTTGACATGTTTCGAGTTCCTTTCAACATTCTGGAAATCCCGCTGAAACTTTGGACATTCTCGCGACGGGTTCCCAATCCCCGACAAGACTGGTACCCTTTCACGTCCAAATCTCTCAAACTCCGGGAGAGATTCTCAAAACCAAGGTTGACATGTTTCGAGTTCCTTTCAACATTTTGGAAATCCCGCTGAAACTTTGGACATTCTCGCGAAGGGTTCCCTATCCCCGACAAGACTGGTACCCTTTCACGTCTAAATCTCTCAAACTCCGGGAGAGATTCTCAAAACCAAGGCTGACATGTTTCGAGTTCCTCTCAACATTTTGGAAATCCCACTGAAACTTTGGACATTCTGGCGAAGGGTTCCCAATCCCCGACAAGACTGGTACCCTTTCACGTCCAAATCTCTCAAACTCTGGGAGAGATTCTCAAAACCAAGGTTGACATGTTTCGAGTTCCTCTCAACATTTTGGAAATCCCACTGAAACTTTGGACATTCTGGCGAAGGGTTCCCAATCCCCGACAAGACTGGTACCCTTTCACGTCCAAATCTCTCAAACTCCGGGAGAGATTCTCAAAACCAAGGTTGACATGTTTCGAGTTCCTTTCAACATTCTGGAAATCCCGCTGAAACTTTGGACATTCTCGCGAAGGGTTCCCAATCCCCGACAAGACTGGTACCCTTTCACGTCCAAATCTCTCAAACTCCGGGAGAGATTCTCAAAACCAAGGTTGACATGTTTCAAGTTCCTTTCAACATTTTGGAAATCCCGCTGAAACTTTGGACATTCTCGCGAAGGGTTCCCAATCCCCGACAAGACTGGTACCCTTTCACGTCCAAATCTCTCAAACTCCGGGAGAGATTCTCAAAACCAAGGTTGACAGGTTTCGAGTTCCTTTCAACATTTTGGAAATCCCGCTGAAACTTTGGACATTCTCGCGAAGGGTTCCCTATCCCCGACAAGACTGGTACCCTTTCACGTCTAAATCTCTCAAACTCCGGGAGAGATTCTCAAAACCAAGGCTGACATGTTTCGAGTTCCTTTCAACATTTTGGAAATCCCGCTGAAACTTTGGACATTCTCGCGAAGGGTTCCCAATCCCCGACAAGACTGGTACCCTTTCACGTCCAAATCTCTCAAACTCCGGGAGAGATTCTCAAAACCAAGGCTGACATGTTTCGAGTTCCTTTCAACATTTTGGAAATCCCGCTGAAACTTTAGACGTTCTCGCGAAGGGTTCCCAATCCCCGACAAGACTGGTACCCTTTCACGTCCAAATCTCTCAAACTCTGGGAGAGATTCTCAAAACCAAGGTTGACATGTTTCGAGTTCCTTTCAACATTTTGGAAATCCTGCTGAAACTTTGGACATTCTAGCGAAGGGTTCCCAATCCCCGACAAGACTGGTACCCTTTCACGTCCAAATCTCTCAAACTCCGGGAGAGATTCTCAAAACCAAGGTTGACAGGTTTCGAGTTCCTTTCAACATTTTGGAAATCCCGCTGAAACTTTGGACATTCTCGCGAAGGGTTCCCAATCCCCGACAAGACTGGTACCCTTTCACGTCCAAATCTCTCAAACTCCGGGAGAGATTCTCAAAACCAAGGTTGACATGTTTCGAGTTCCTTTCAACATTTTGGAAATCCCGCTGAAACTTTGGACATTCTCGCGAAGGGTTCCCAATCCCCGACAAGACTGGTACCCTTTCACGTCCAAATCTCTCAAACTCCGGGAGAGATTCTCAAAACCAAGGTTGACATGTTTCGAGTTCCTTTCAACATTCTGGAAATCTCGCTGAAACTTTGGACATTCTCGCGAAGGGTTCCCAATCCCCGACAAGACTGGTACCCTTTCACGTCCAAATCTCTCAAACTCCGGGAGAGATTCTCAAAACCAAGGTTGACATGTTTCGAGTTCCTTTCAACATTTTGGAAATCCCGCTGAAACTTTGGACATTCTCGCGAAGGGTTCCCAATCCCTGACAAGACTGGTACCCTTTCACGTCCAAATCTCTCAAACTCCGGGAGAGATTCTCAAAACCAAGGTTGACATGTTTCGAGTTCCTTTCAACATTTTGGAAATCCCGCTGAAACTTTGGACATTCTCGCGAAGGGTTCCCAATCCCCGACAAGACTGGTACCCTTTCACGTCCAAATCTCTCAAACTCCGGGAGAGATTCTCAAAACCAAGGTTGACATGTTTCGAGTTCCTTTCAACATTTTGGAAATCCCGCTGAAACTTTGGACATTCTCGCGAAGGGTTCCCAATCCCCGACAAGACTGGTACCCTTTCACGTCCAAATCTCTCAAACTCCGGGAGAGATTCTCAAAACCAAGGTTGACATGTTTCGAGTTCCTCTCAACATTTTGCAAATCCCGCTGAAACTTTGGACATTCTCGCGAAGGGTTCCCAATCCCCGACAAGACTGGTACCCTTTCACGTCCAAATCTCTCAAACTCCGGGAGAGATTCTCAAAACCAAGGTTGACAGGTTTCGAGTTCCTTTCAACATTTTGGAAATCCCGCTGAAACTTTGGACGTTCTCGCGAAGGGTTCCCAATCCCCGACAAGACTGGTACCCTTTCACGTCCAAATCTCTCAAACTCTGGGAGAGATTCTCAAAACCAAGGTTGACATGTTTCGAGTTCCTTTCAACATTTTGGAAATCCTGCTGAAACTTTGGACATTCTAGCGAAGGGTTCCCAATCCCCGACAAGACTGGTACCCTTTCACGTCCAAATCTCTCCAACTCCGGGAGAGATTCTCAAAACCAAGGTTGACAGGTTTCGAGTTCCTTTCAACATTTTGGAAATCCCGCTGAAACTTTGGACATTCTCGCGAAGGGTTCCCAATCCCCGACAAGACTGGTACCCTTTCACGTCCAAATCTCTCAAACTCCGGGAGAGATTCTCAAAACCAAGGTTGACAGGTTTCGAGTTCCTTTCAACATTTTGGAAATCCCGCTGAAACTTTGGACATTCTCACGAAGGGTTCCCAATCCCCGACAAGACTGGTACCCTTTCACGTCCAAATCTCTCAAACTCCGGGAGAGATTCTCAAAACCAAGGTTGACAGGTTTCGAGTTCCTTTCAACATTTTGGAAATCCCGCTGAACCTTTGGACATTCTCGCGAAGGGTTCCCAATCCCCGACAAGACTGGTACCCTTTCACGTCCAAATCTCTCAAACTCCGGGAGAGATTCTCAAAACCAAGGTTGACAGGTTTCGAGTTCCTTTCAACATTTTGGAAATCCCGCTGAAACTTTGGACGTTCTCGCGAAGGGTTCCCAATCCCCGACAAGACTGGTACCCTTTCACGTCCAAATCTCTCAAACTCCGGGAGAGATTCTCAAAACCAAGGTTGACATGTTTCGAGTTCCTTTCAACATTTTGGAAATCCCGCTGAAACTTTGGACATTCTCGCGAAGGGTTCCCAATCCCCGACAAGACTGGTACCCTTTCACGTCCAAATCTCTCAAACTCCGGGAGAGATTCTCAAAACCAAGGTTGACATGTTTCGAGTTCCTTTCAACATTCTGGAAATCCCGCTGAAACTTTGGACATTCTCGCGAAGGGTTCCCAATCCCCGACAAGACTGGTACCCTTTCACGTCCAAATCTCTCAAACTCCGGGAGAGATTCTCAAAACCAAGGTTGACATGTTTCGAGTTCCTTTCAACATTTTGGAAATCCCGCTGAAACTTTGGACATTCTCGCGAAGGGTTCCCAATCCCTGACAAGACTGGTACCCTTTCACGTCCAAATCTCTCAAACTCCGGGAGAGATTCTCAAAACCAAGGTTGACATGTTTCGAGTTCCTCTCAACATTTTGCAAATCCCGCTGAAACTTTGGACATTCTCGCGAAGGGTTCCCAATCCCCGACAAGACTGGTACCCTTTCACGTCCAAATCTCTCAAACTCCGGGAGAGATTCTCAAAACCAAGGTTGACATGTTTCGAGTTCCTTTCAACATTTTGTAAATCTCACTGAAACTTTGGACATTCTCGCGAAGGGTTCCCAATCCCCGACAAGATTGGTACCCTTTCACGTCCAAATCTCTCAAACTCCGGGAGAGATTCTCAAAACTAAGGTTGACATGTTTCGAGTTCCTTTCAACATTTTGGAAATCCCGCTGAAACTTTGGACATTCTCACGAAGGGTTCCCAATCCCCGACAAGATTGGTACCCTTTCACGTCCAAATCTCTCAAACTCCGGGAGAGATTCTCAAAACCAAGGTTGACATGTTTCGAGTTCCTTTCAACATTTTGGAAATCCCGCTGAAACTTTGGACATTCTCGCGAAGGGTTCCCAATCCCCGACAAGACTGGTACCCTTTCACGTCCAAATCTCTCAAACTCCGGGAGAGATTCTCAAAACCGAGGTTGACATGTTTCGAGTTCCTCTCAGCATTTTGCAAATCCCGCTGAAACTTTGGACATTCTCGCGAAGGGTTCCCAATCCCCGACAAGATTGGTACCCTTTCACGTCCAAATCTCTCAAACTCCGGGAGAGATTCTCAAAACCAAGGTTGACATGTTTCGAGTTCCTTTCAACATTTTGGAAATCCCGCTGAAACTTTGGACATTCTCGCGAAGGGTTCCCAATCCCCGTCAAGACTGGTACCCTTTCACGTCCAAATCTCTCAAACTCCGGGAGAGATTCTCAAAACCAAGGTTGACATGTTTCGAGTTCCTTTCAACATCTTGGAAATCCCGCTGAAACTTTGGACATTCTCGCGAAGGGTTCCCGATCCCCGACAAGACTGGTACCCTTTCACGTCCAAATCTCTCAAACTCCGGGAGAGATTCTCAAAACCAAGGTTGACATGTTTCGAGTTCCTTTCAACATTTTGGAAATCCCGCTGAAACTTTGGACATTCTCGCGAAGGGTTCCCAATCCCCGACAAGACTGGTACCCTTTCACGTCCAAATCTCTCAAACTCCGGGAGAGATTCTCAAAACCGAGGTTGACATGTTTCGAGTTCCTCTCAACATTTTGCAAATCCCGCTGAAACTTTGGACATTCTCGCGAAGGGTTCCCAATCCCCGACAAGATTGGTACCCTTTCACGTCCAAATCTCTCAAACTCCGGGAGAGATTCTCAAAACCAAGGTTGACATGTTTCGAGTTCCTTTCAAAATTTTGGAAATCCCGCTGAAACTTTGGACATTCTCGCGAAGGGTTCCCAATCCCCGACAAGACTGGTACCCTTTCACGTCTAAATCTCTCAAACTCCGGGAGAGATTCTCAAAACCAAGGTTGACATGTTTCGAGTTCCTTTCAACATCTTGGAAATCCCGCTGAAACTTTGGACATTCTCGCGAAGGGTTCCCAATCCCCGTCAAGACTGGTACCCTTTCACGTCCAAATCTCTCAAACTCCGGGAGAGATTCTCAAAACCAAGGTTGACATGTTTCGAGTTCCTTTCAACATCTTGGAAATCCCGCTGAAACTTTGGACATTCTCGCGAAGGGTTCCCGATCCCCGACAAGACTGGTACCCTTTCACGTCCAAATCTCTCAAACTCCGGGAGAGATTCTCAAAACCAAGGTTGACATGTTTCGAGTTCCTTTCAACATTTTGGAAATCCCGCTGAAACTTTGGACATTCTCGCGAAGGGTTCCCAATCCCCGACAAGACTGGTACCCTTTCACGTCCAAATCTCTCAAACTCCGGGAGAGATTCTCAAAACCAAGGTTGACATGTTTCGAGTTCCTTTCAACATTTTGGAAATCCCGCTGAAACTTTGGACATTCTCGCAAAGGGTTCCCAATCCCCGACAAGATTGGTACCCTTTCACGTCCAAATCTCTCAAACTCCGGGAGAGATTCTCAAAACCAAGGTTGACATGTTTCGAGTTCCTTTCAACATTTTGGAAATCCCGCTGAAACTTTGGACATTCTCGCGAAGGGTTCCCAATCCCCGACAAGACTGGTACCCTTTCACGTCCAAATGTCTCAAACCCCGGGAGAGATTCTCAAAACCAAGGTTGACATGTTTCGAGTTCCTTTCAACATCTTGGAAATCCCGCTGAAACTTTGGACATTCTCGCGAAGGGTTCCCGATCCCCGACAAGACTGGTACCCTTTCACGTCCAAATCTCTCAAACTCCGGGAGAGATTCTCAAAACCAAGGTTGACATGTTTCGAGTTCCTTTCAACATTTTGGAAATCCCGCTGAAACTTTGGACATTCTCGCGAAGGGTTCCCAATCCCCGACAAGACTGGTACCCTTTCACGTCCAAATCTCTCAAACTCCGGGAGAGATTCTCAAAACCAAGGTTGACATGTTTCGAGTTCCTCTCAACATTTTGGAAATCCCGCTGAAACTTTGGACATTCTCGCGAAGGGTTCCCAATCCCCGACAAGACTGGTACCCTTTCACGTCCAAATCTCTCAAACTCCGGGAGAGATTCTCAAAACCAAGGTTGACATGTTTCGAGTTCCTTTCAACATTTTGGAAATCCCGCTGAAACTTTGGACATTCTCGCGAAGGGTTCCCAATCCCCGACAAGACTGGTACCCTTTCACGTCTAAATCTCTCAAACTCCGGGAGAGATTCTCAAAACCAAGGTTGACATGTTTCGAGTTCCTTTCAACATCTTGGAAATCCCGCTGAAACTTTGGACATTCTCGCGAAGGGTTCCCGATCCCCGACAAGACTGGTACCCTTTCACGTCCAAATCTCTCAAACTCCGGGAGAGATTCTCAAAACCAAGGTTGACATGTTTCGAGTTCCTTTCAACATTTTGGAAATCCCGCTGAAACTTTGGACATTCTCGCGAAGGGTTCCCGATCCCCGACAAGACTGGTACCCTTTCACATCCAAATCTCTCAAACTCCGGGAGAGATTCTCAAAACCAAGGTTGACATGTTTCGAGTTCCTTTCAACATTTTGGAAATCCCGCTGAAACTTTGGACATTCTCGCGAAGGGTTCCCAATCCCCGACAAGACTGGTACCCTTTCACGTCTAAATCTCTCAAACTCCGGGAGAGATTCTCAAAACCAAGGTTGACATGTTTCGAGTTCCTTTCAACATTTTGGAAATCCCGCTGAAACTTTGGACATTCTCGCAAAGGGTTCCCAATCCCCGACAAGATTGGTACCCTTTCACGTCCAAATCTCTCAAACTCCGGGAGAGATTCTCAAAACCAAGGTTGACATGTTTCGAGTTCCTTTCAACATTTTGGAAATCCCGCTGAAACTTTGGACATTCTCGCGAAGGGTTCCCAATCCCCGACAAGACTGGTACCCTTTCACGTCTAAATCTCTCAAACTCCGGGAGAGATTCTCAAAACCAAGGTTGACATGTTTCGAGTTCCTTTCAACATTTTGGAAATCCCGCTGAAACTTTGGACATTCTCGCGAAGGGTTCCCAATCCCCGACAAGACTGCTACCCTTTCACGTCCAAATCTCTCAAACTCCGGGAGAGATTCTCAAAACCAAGGTTGACATGTTTCGAGTTCCTTTCAACATCTTGGAAATCCCGCTGAAACTTTGGACATTCTCGCGAAGGGTTCCCAATCCCCGACAAGACTGGTACCCTTTCACGTCCAAATCTCTCAAACTCCGGGAGAGATTCTCAAAACCAAGGTTGACATGTTTCGAGTTCCTTTCAACATTTTGGAAATCCCGCTGAAACTTTGGACATTCTCGCGAAGGGTTCCCAATCCCCAACAAGACTGGTACCCTTTCACATCCAAATCTCTCAAACTCCGGGAGAGATTCTCAAAACCAAGGTTGACATGTTTCGAGTTCCTTTCAACATTTTGGAAATCTCACTGAAACTTTGGACATTCTCGCGAAGGGTTCCCAATCCCCGACAAGACTGGTACCCTTTCACATCCAAATCTCTCAAACTCCGGGAGAGATTCTCAAAACCAAGGTTGACATGTTTCGAGTTCCTTTCAACATCTTGGAAATCCCGCTGAAACTTTGGACATTCTCGCGAAGGGTTCCCAATCCCCGTCAAGACTGGTACCCTTTCACGTCCAAATCTCTCAAACTCCGGGAGAGATTCTCAAAACCAACGTTGACATGTTTCGAGTTCCTTTCAACATCTTGGAAATCCCGCTGAAACTTTGGACATTCTCGCGAAGGGTTCCCAATCCCCGACAAGACTGGTACCCTTTCACGTCCAAATCTCTCAAACTCCGGGAGAGATTCTCAAAACCAAGGTTGACATGTTTCGAGTTCCTTTCAACATTTTGGAAATCCCGCTGAAACTTTGGACATTCTCGCGAAGGGTTCCCAATCCCCGACAAGACTGGTACCCTTTCACGTCCAAATCTCTCAAACTCCGGGAGAGATTCTCAAAACCAAGGTTGACATGTTTCGAGTTCCTTTCAACATTTTGGAAATCCCGCTGAAACTTTGGACATTCTCGCGAAGGGTTCCCAATCCCCGACAAGACTGGTACCCTTTCACGTCCAAATCTCTCAAACTCCGGGAGAGATTCTCAAAACCAAGGTTGACATGTTTCGAGTTCCTTTCAACATTTTGGAAATCCCGCTGAAACTTTGGACATTCTCGCGAAGGGTTCCCAATCCCCGACAAGACTGGTACCCTTTCACGTCCAAATCTCTCCAACTCCGGGAGAGATTCTCAAAACCAAGGTTGACATGTTTCGAGTTCCTTTCAACATTTTGGAAATCCCGCTGAAACTTTGGACATTCTCGCGAAGGGTTCCCAATCCCCGACAAGACTGGTACCCTTTCACGTCCAAATCTCTCAAACTCCGGGAGAGATTCTCAAAACCAAGGTTGACATGTTTCGAGTTCCTTTCAACATTTTGCAAATCCCGCTGAAACTTTGGACATTCTCGCGAAGGGTTCCCAATCCCCGACAAGACTGGTACCCTTTCACGTCCAAATCTCTCAAACTCCGGGAGAGATTCTCGAAACCAAGGTTGACATGTTTCGAGTTCCTTTCAACATTTTGTAAATCCCACTGAAACTTTGGACATTCTGGCGAAGGGTTCCCAATCCCTGACAAGATTGGTACACTTTCACGTCCAAATCTCTCAAACTCCGGGAGAGATTCTCAAAACCAAGGTTGACATGTTTCGAGTTCCTTTCAACATCTTGGAAATCCAGCTGAAACTTTGGACATTCTCGGGAAGGGTTCCCAATCCCCGTCAAGACTGGTACCCTTTCACGTCCAAATCTCTCAAACTCCGGGAGAGATTCTCAAAACCAAGGTTGACATGTTTCGAGTTCCTTTCAACATCTTGGAAATCCCGCTGAAACTTTGGACATTCTCGCGAAGGGTTCCCGATCCCCGACAAGACTGGTACCCTTTCACGTCCAAATCTCTCAAACTCCGGGAGAGATTCTCAAAACCAAGGTTGACATGTTTCGAGTTCCTTTCAACATTTTGGAAATCCCGCTGAAACTTTGGACATTCTCGCGAAGGGTTCCCAATCCCCGACAAGACTGGTACCCTTTCACGTCTAAATCTCTCAAACTCCGGGAGAGATTCTCAAAACCAAGGTTGACATGTTTCGAGTTCCTTTCAACATCTTGGAAATCCCGCTGAAACTTTGGACATTCTCGCGAAGGGTTCCCGATCCCCGACAAGACTGGTACCCTTTCACGTCTAAATCTCTCAAAATCCGGGAGAGATTCTCAAAAGCAAGGTTGACATGTTTCGAGTTCCTTTCAACATCTTGGAAATCCCGCTGAAACTTTGGACATTCTCGCGAAGGGTTCCCAATCCCCGACAAGACTGGTACCCTTTCACGTCTAAATCTCTCAAACTCCGGGAGAGATTCTCAAAACCAAGGTTCACATGTTTCGAGTTCCTTTCAACATCTTGGAAATCCCGCTGAAACTTTGGACATTCTCGCGAAGGGTTCCCGATCCCCGACAAGACTGGTACCCTTTCACGTCCAAATCTCTCAAACTCCGGGAGAGATTCTCAAAACCAAGGTTGACATGTTTCGAGTTCCTTTCAACATTTTGGAAATCCCGCTGAAACTTTGGACATTCTCGCGAAGGGTTCCCAATCCCCAACAAGACTGGTACCCTTTCACGTCTAAATCTCTCAAACTCCGGGAGAGATTCTCAAAACCAAGGTTGACATGTTTCGAGTTCCTTTCAACATTTTGGAAATCCCGCTGAAACTTTGGACATTCTCGCGAAGGGTTCCCAATCCCCGACAAGATTGGTACCCTTTCACGTCCAAATCTCTCAAACTCCGGGAGAGATTCTCAAAACCAAGGTTGACATGTTTCGAGTTCCTTTCAACATTTTGGAAATCCCGCTGAAACTTTGGACATTCTCGCGAAGGGTTCCCGATCCCCGACAAGACTGGTACCCTTTCACGTCCAAATCTCTCAAACTCCGGGAGAGATTCTCAAAACCAAGGTTGACATGTTTCGAGTTCCTTTCAACATTTTGGAAATCCCGCTGAAACTTTGGACATTCTCGCGAAGGGTTCCCAATCCCCGACAAGACTGGTACCCTTTCACGTCCAAATTTCTCAAACTCCGGGAGAGATTCTCAAAACCAAGGTTGACATGTTTCGAGTTCCTTTCAACATTTTGGAAATCCCGCTGAAACTTTGGACATTCTCGCGAAGGGTTCCCAATCCCCGACAAGATTGGTACCCTTTCACGTCCAAATCTCTCAAACTCCGGGAGAGATTCTCAAAACCAAGGTTGACATGTTTCGAGTTCCTTTCAACATTTTGGAAATCCCGCTGAAACTTTGGACATTCTCGCGAAGGGTTCCCAATCCCCGACAAGACTGGTACCCTTTCACGTCCAAATCTCTCAAACTCCGGGAGAGATTCTCAAAACCAAGGTTGACATGTTTCGAGTTCCTTTCAACATCTTGGAAATCCCGCTGAAACTTTGGACATTCTCGCAAAGGGTTCCCAATCCCCGACAAGACTGGTACCCTTTCACGTCCAAATCTCTCAAACTCCGGGAGAGATTCTCAAAACCAAGGTTGACATGTTTCGAGTTCCTTTCAACATTTTGGAAATCCCGCTGAAACTTTGGACATTCTCGCGAAGTGTTCCCAATCCCCAACAAGACTGGTACCCTTTCACGTCTAAATCTCTCAAACTCCGGGAGAGATTCTCAAAACCAAGGTTGACATGTTTCGAGTTCCTTTCAACATTTTGGAAATCCCGCTGAAACTTTGGACATTCTCGCGAAGGGTTCCCAATCCCCGACAAGATTGGTACCCTTTCACGTCCAAATCTCTCAAACTCCGGGAGAGATTCTCAAAACCAAGGTTGACATGTTTCGAGTTCCTTTCAACATCTTGGAAATCCCGCTGAAACTTTGGACATTCTCGCGAAGGGTTCCCGATCCCCGACAAGACTGGTACCCTTTCACGTCCAAATCTCTCAAACTCCGGGAGAGATTCTCAAAACCAAGGTTGACATGTTTCGAGTTTCTTTCAACATTTTGGAAATCCCGCTGAAACTTTGGACATTCTCGCGAAGGGTTCCCAATCCCCGACAAGACTGGTACCCTTTCACGTCCAAATTTCTCAAACTCCGGGAGAGATTCTCAAAACCAAGGTTGACATGTTTCGAGTTCCTTTCAACATTTTGGAAATCCCGCTGAAACTTTGGACATTCTCGCAAAGGGTTCCATATCCCCGACAAGATTGGTACCCTTTCACGTCCAAATCTCTCAAACTCCGGGAGAGATTCTCAAAACCAAGGTTGACATGTTTCGAGTTCCTTTCAACATTTTGGAAATCCCGCTGAAACTTTGGACATTCTCGCGAAGGGTTCCCGATCCCCGACAAGACTGGTACCCTTTCACGTCCAAATCTCTCAAACTCCGGGAGAGATTCTCAAAACCAAGGTTGACATGTTTCGAGTTCCTTTCAACATTTTGGAAATCCCGCTGAAACTTTGGACATTCTCGCGAAGGGTTCCCAATCCCCGACAAGACTGGTACCCTTTCACGTCCAAATTTCTCAAACTCCGGGAGAGATTCTCAAAACCAAGGTTGACATGTTTCGAGTTCCTTTCAACATTTTGGAAATCCCGCTGAAATTTTGGACATTCTCGCAAAGGGTTCCATATCCCCGACAAGATTGGTACCCTTTCACGTCCAAATCTCTCAAACTCCGGGAGAGATTCTCAAAACCAAGGTTGACATGTTTCGAGTTCCTTTCAACATTTTGGAAATCCCGCTGAAACTTTGGACATTCTCGCGAAGGGTTCCCGATCCCCGACAAGACTGGTACCCTTTCACGTCCAAATCTCTCAAACTCCGGGAGAGATTCTCAAAACCAAGGTTGACATGTTTCGAGTTCCTTTCAACATTTTGGAAATCCCGCTGAAACTTTGGACATTCTCGCGAAGGGTTCCCAATCCCCGACAAGACTGGTACCCTTTCACGTCTAAATCTCTCAAACTCCGGGAGAGATTCTCAAAACCAAGGTTGACATGTTTCGAGTTCCTTTCAACATCTTGGAAATCCCGCTGAAACTTTGGACATTCTCGGGAAGGGTTCCCAATCCCCGTCAAGACTGGTACCCTTTCACGTCCAAATCTCTCAAACTCCGGGAGAGATTCTCAAAACCAAGGTTGACATGTTTCGAGTTCCTTTCAACATCTTGGAAATCCCGCTGAAACTTTGGACATTCTCGCGAAGGGTTCCCGATCCCCGACAAGACTGGTACCCTTTCACGTCCAAATCTCTCAAACTCCGGGAGAGATTCTCAAAACCAAGGTTGACATGTTTCGAGTTCCTTTCAACATTTTGGAAATCCCGCTGAAACTTTGGACATTCTCGCGAAGGGTTCCCAATCCCCGACAAGACTGGTACCCTTTCACGTCTAAATCTCTCAAACTCCGGGAGAGATTCTCAAAACCAAGGTTGACATGTTTCGAGTTCCTTTCAACATTTTGGAAATCCCACTGAAACTTTGGACATTCTCGCGAAGGGTTCCCAATCCCCGACAAGACTTGTACCCTTTCACGTCCAAATCTCTCAAACTCCGGGAGAGATTCTCAAAACCGAGGTTGACATGTTTCGAGTTCCTTTCAACATTTTGGAAATCCCGCTGAAACTTTGGACATTCTCGCGAAGGGTTCCCAATCCCCGACAAGATTGGTACCCTTTCACGTCCAAATCTCTCAAACTCCGGGAGAGATTCTCAAAACCAAGGTTGACATGTTTCGAGTTCCTTTCAACATCTTGGAAATCCCGCTGAAACTTTGGACATTCTCGCGAAGGGTTCCCGATCCCCGACAAGACTGGTACCCTTTCACGTCCAAATCTCTCAAACTCCGGGAGAGATTCTCAAAACCAAGGTTGACATGTTTCGAGTTCCTTTCAACATTTTGGAAATCCCGCTGAAACTTTGGACATTCTCGCGAAGGGTTCCCAATCCCCAACAAGACTGGTACCCTTTCACGTCTAAATCTCTCAAACTCCGGGAGAGATTCTCAAAACCAATGTTGACATGTTTCGAGTTCCTTTCAACATTTTGGAAATCCCGCTGAAACTTTGGACATTCTCGCGAAGGGTTCCCAATCCCCGACAAGATTGGTACCCTTTCACGTCCAAATCTCTCAAACTCCGGGAGAGATTCTCAAAACCAAGGTTGACATGTTTCGAGTTCCTTTCAACATCTTGGAAATCCCGCTGAAACTTTGGACATTCTCGCGAAGGGTTCCCGATCCCCGACAAGACTGGTACCCTTTCACGTCCAAATCTCTCAAACTCCGGGAGAGATTCTCAAAACCAAGGTTGACATGTTTCGAGTTTCTTTCAACATTTTGGAAATCCCGCTGAAACTTTGGACATTCTCGCGAAGGGTTCCCAATCCCCGACAAGACTGGTACCCTTTCACGTCCAAATTTCTCAAACTCCGGGAGAGATTCTCAAAACCAAGGTTGACATGTTTCGAGTTCCTTTCAACATTTTGGAAATCCCGCTGAAACTTTGGACATTCTCGCAAAGGGTTCCATATCCCCGACAAGATTGGTACCCTTTCACGTCCAAATCTCTCAAACTCCGGGAGAGATTCTCAAAACCAAGGTTGACATGTTTCGAGTTCCTTTCAACATCTTGGAAATCCCGCTGAAACTTTGGACATTCTCGCGAAGGGTTCCCGATCCCCGACAAGACTGGTACCCTTTCACGTCCAAATCTCTCAAACTCCGGGAGAGATTCTCAAAACCAAGGTTGACATGTTTCGAGTTTCTTTCAACATTTTGGAAATCCCGCTGAAACTTTGGACATTCTCGCGAAGGGTTCCCAATCCCCGACAAGACTGGTACCCTTTCACGTCCAAATTTCTCAAACTCCGGGAGAGATTCTCAAAACCAAGGTTGACATGTTTCGAGTTCCTTTCAACATTTTGGAAATCCCGCTGAAACTTTGGACATTCTCGCAAAGGGTTCCATATCCCCGACAAGATTGGTACCCTTTCACGTCCAAATCTCTCAAACTCCGGGAGAGATTCTCAAAACCAAGGTTGACATGTTTCGAGTTCCTTTCAACATTTTGGAAATCCCGCTGAAACTTTGGACATTCTCGCGAAGGGTTCCCAATCCCCGACAAGACTGGTACCCTTTCACGTCTAAATCTCTCAAACTCCGGGAGAGATTCTCAAAACCAAGGTTGACATGTTTCGAGTTCCTTTCAACATCTTGGAAATCCCGCTGAAACTTTGGACATTCTCGGGAAGGGTTCCCAATCCCCGTCAAGACTGGTACCCTTTCACGTCCAAATCTCTCAAACTCCGGGAGAGATTCTCAAAACCAAGGTTGACATGTTTCGAGTTCCTTTCAACATCTTGGAAATCCCGCTGAAACTTTGGACATTCTCGCGAAGGGTTCCCAATCCCCGTCAAGACTGGTACACTTTCACGTCCAAATCTCTCAAACTCCGGGAGAGATTCTCAAAACCAAGGTTGACATGTTTCGAGTTCCTTTCAACATCTTGGAAATCCCGCTGAAACTTTGGACATTCTCGCGAAGGGTTCCCAATCCCCGACAAGACTGGTACCCTTTCACGTCCAAATCTCTCAAACTCCGGGAGAGATTCTCAAAACCAAGGTTGACATGTTTCGAGTTCCTTTCAACATTTTGGAAATCCCGCTGAAACTTTGGACATTCTCGCGAAGGGTTCCCAATCCCCGACAAGACTGGTACCCTTTCACGTCCAAATCTCTCAAACTCCGGGAGAGATTCTCAAAAACAAGGTTGACATGTTTCGAGTTCCTTTCAACATTTTGGAAATCCCGCTGAAACTTTGGACATTCTCGCGAAGGGTTCCCAATCCCCGACAAGACTGGTACCCTTTCACGTCCAAATCTCTCAAACTCCGGGAGAGATTCTGAAAACCAAGGTTGACATGTTTCGAGTTCCTTTCAACATTTTGGAAATCCCGCTGAAACTTTGGACATTCTCGCGAAGGGTTCCCAATCCCCGACAAGACTGGTACCCTTTCACGTCCAAATCTCTCAAACTCCGGGAGAGATTCTCAAAACCAAGGTTGACATGTTTCGAGTTCCTTTCAACATCTTGGAAATCCCGCTGAAACTTTGGACATTCTCGGGAAGGGTTCCCAATCCCCGTCAAGACTGGTACCCTTTCACGTCCAAATCTCTCAAACTCCGGGAGAGATTCTCAAAACCAAGGTTGACATGTTTCGAGTTCCTTTCAACATTTTGGAAATCCCGCTGAAACTTTGGACATTCTCGCGAAGGGTTCCCAATCCCCGACAAGACTGGTACCCTTTCACGTCCAAATGTCTCAAACCCCGGGAGAGATTCTCAAAACCAAGGTTGACATGTTTCGAGTTCCTTTCAACATTTTGGAAATCCCGCTGAAACTTTGGACATTCTCGCGAAGGGTTCCCAATCCCCGACAAGACTGGTACCCTTTCACGTCCAGATCTCTCAAACTCCGGGAGAGATTCTCAAAACCAAGGTTGAAATGTTTCGAGTTCCTTTCAACATTTTGGAAATCCCGCTGAAACTTTGGACATTCTCGCGAAGGGTTCCCAATCCCCGACAAGACTGGTACCCTTTCACGTCCAAATCTCTCAAACTCCGGGAGAGATTCTCAAAACCAAGGTTGACATGTTTCGAGTTTCTTTCAACATTTTGGAAATCCCGCTGAAACTTTGGACATTCTCGCGAAGGGTTCCCAATCCCCGACAAGACTGGTACCCTTTCACGTCCAAATTTCTCAAACTCCGGGAGAGATTTTCAAAACCAAGGTTGACATGTTTCGAGTTCATTTCAACATTTTGGAAATCCCGCTGAAACTTTGGACATTCTCGCGAAGGGTTCCCAATCCCCGACAAGACTGGTACCCTTTCACGTCCAAATCTCTCAAACTCCGGGAGAGATTCTCAAAACCAAGGTTGACATGTTTCGAGTTCCTTTCAACATTTTGGAAATCCCGCTGAAACTTTGGACATTCTCGCGAAGGGTTCCCAATCCCCGACAAGACTGGTACCCTTTCACGTCTAAATCTCTCAAACTCCGGGAGAGATTCTCAAAACCAAGGTTGACATGTTTCGAGTTCCTTTCAACATCTTGGAAATCCCGCTGAAACTTTGGACATTCTCGGGAAGGGTTCCCAATCCCCGTCAAGACTGGTACCCTTTCACGTCCAAATCTCTCAAACTCCGGGAGAGATTCTCAAAACCAAGGTTGACATGTTTCGAGTTCCTTTCAACATCTTAGAAATCACGCTGAAACTTTGGACATTCTCGCGAAGGGTTCCCAATCCCCGACAAGACTGGTACCCTTTCACGTCCAAATCTCTCAAACTCCAGGAGAGATTCTCAAAACCAAGGTTGACATGTTTCGAGTTCCTTTCAACATTTTGGAAATCCCGCTGAAACTTTGGACATTCTCGCGAAGGGTTCCCAATCCCCGACAAGACTGGTACCCTTTCACGTCTAAATCTCTCAAACTCCGGGAGAGATTCTCAAAACCAAGGTTGACATGTTTCGAGTTCCTTTCAACATTTTGGAAATCCCGCTGAAACTTTGGACATTCTCGCGAAGGGTTCCCGATCCCCGACAAGACTGGTACCCTTTCACGTCCAAATCTCTCAAACTCCGGGAGAGATTCTCAAAACCAAGGTTGACATGTTTCGAGTTCCTTTCAACATTTTGGAAATCTCACTGAAACTATGGACATTCTCGCGAAGGGTTCCCAATCCCCGACAAGACTGGTACCCTTTCACGTCCAAATCTCTCAAACTCCGGGAGAGATTCTCAAAACCAAGGTTGACATGTTTTGAGTTCCTTTCAACATCTTGGAAATCCCGCTGAAACTTTGGACATTCTCGCGAAGGGTTCCCAATCCCCGTCAAGACTGGTACACTTTCACGTCCAAATCTCTCAAACTCCGGGAGAGATTCTCAAAACCAAGGTTGACATGTTTCGAGTTCCTTTCAACATCTTGGAAATCCCGCTGAAACTTTGGACATTCTCGCGAAGGGTTCCCAATCCCCGACAAGACTGGTACCCTTTCACGTCCAAATCTCTCAAACTTAGGGAGAGATTCTCAAAACCAAGGTTGACATGTTTCGAGTTCCTTTCAACATTTTGGAAATCCCGCTGAAACTTTGGACATTCTCGCGAAGGGTTCCCAATCCCCGACAAGACTGGTACCCTTTCACGTCTAAATCTCTCAAACTCCGGGAGAGATTCTCAAAAACAAGGTTGACATGTTTCGAGTTCCTTTCAACATTTTGGAAATCCCGCTGAAACTTTGGACATTCTCGCAAAGGGTTCCCAATCCCCGACAAGACTGGTACCCTTTCACGTCCAAATCTCTCAAACTCCGGGAGAGATTCTCAAAACCAAGGTTGACATGTTTCGAGTTCCTTTCAACATCTTGGAAATCCCGCTGAAACTTTGGACATTCTCGGGAAGGGTTCCCAATCCCCGTCAAGACTGGTACCCTTTCACGTCCAAATCTCTCAAACTCCGGGAGAGATTCTCAAAACTAAGGTTGACATGTTTCGAGTTCCTCTCAACATTTTGGAAATCCCGCTGAAACTTTGCACATTCTCGCGAAGGGTTCCCGATCCCCGACAAGACTGGTACCCTTTCACGTCCAAATCTCTCAAACTTTGGGAGAGATTCTCAAAACCAAGGTTGACATGTTTCGAGTTCCTTTCAACATTTTGGAAATCCCGCTGAAACTTTGGACATTCTGGCGAAGGGTTCCCAATCCCCGACAAGACTGGTACCCTTTCACGTCCAAATCTCTCAAACTCCGGGAGAGATTCTCAAAACCAAGGTTGACAGGTTTCGAGTTCCTTTCAACATTTTGGAAATCCCGCTGAAACTTTGGACATTCTCGCGAAGGGTTCCCAATCCCCGACAAGACTGGTACCCTTTCACGTCCAAATCTCTCAAACTCCGGGAGAGATTCTCAAAACCAAGGTTGACATGTTTCGAGTTCCTCTCAACATTTTGCAAATGCCGCTGAAACTTTGGACATTATCGCGAAGGGTTCCCGATCCCCGACAAGACTGATACCCTTTCACGTCCAAATCTCTCAAACTCCGGGAGAGATTCTCAAAACCAAGGTTGACATGTTTCGAGTTCCTTTCAACATTTTGGAAATCCCGCTGAAACTTTGGACATTCTCGCGAAGGGTTCCCAATCCCCGACAAGACTGGTACCCTTTCACGTCCAAATCTCTCAAACTCCGGGAGAGATTCTCAAAACCAAGGTTGACATGTTTCGAGTTCCTTTCAACATTTTGGAAATCCCGCTGAAACTTTGGACATTCTCGCGAAGGGTTCCCAATCCCCGACAAGACTGGTACCCTTTCACGTCCAGATCTCTCAAACTCTGGGAGAGATTCTCAAAACCAAGGTTGACATGTTTCGAGTTCCTTTCAACATTTTGGAAATCCCGCTGAAACTTTGGACATTCTCGCGAAGGGTTCCCAATCCCCGACAAGATTGGTACCCTTTCACGTCCAAATCTCTCAAGCTCCGGGAGAGATTCTCAAAACCAAGGTTGACATGTTTCGAGTTCCTTTCAACATTTTGGAAATCCCGCTGAAACTTTGGACATTCTCGCGAAGGGTTCCCAATCCCCGACAAGACTGGTACCCTTTCACGTCCAGATCTCTCAAACTCTGGGAGAGATTCTCAAAACCAAGGTTGACATGTTTCGAGTTCCTTTCAACATTTTGGAAATCCCGCTGAAACTTTGGACATTCTCGCGAAGGGTTCCCAATCCCCGACAAGACTGGTACCCTTTCACGTCCAGATCTCTCAAACTCCGGGAGAGATTCTCAAAACCAAGGTTGACATGTTTCGAGTTCCTTTCAACATTTTGGAAATCCCGCTGAAACTTTGGACATTCTCGCGAAGGGTTCCCAATCCCCGACAAGACTGGTACCCTTTCACGTCCAAATCTCTCAAACTCCGGGAGAGATTCTCAAAACCAAGGTTGACATGTTTCGAGTTCCTCTCAACATTTTGGAAATCCCGCTGAAACTTTGGACATTCTCGCGAAGGGTTCCCGATCCCCGACAAGACTGGTACCCTTTCACGTCCAAATCTCTCAAACTTTGGGAGAGATTCTCAAAACCAAGGTTGACATGTTTCGAGTTCCTTTCAACATTTTGGAAATCCCGCTGAAACTTTGGACATTCTGGCGAAGGGTTCCCAATCCCCGACAAGACTGGTACCCTTTCACGTCCAAATCTCTCAAACTCCGGGAGAGATTCTCAAAACCAAGGTTGACATGTTTCGAGTTCCTTTCAACATTTTGGAAATCCCGCTGAAACTTTGGACATTCTGGCAAAGGGTTCCCAATCCCCGACAAGACTGGTACCCTTTCACGTCCAAATCTCTCAAACTCCGGGAGAGATTCTCAAAACCAAGGTTGACATGTTTCGAGTTCCTTTCAACATTTTGGAAATCCCGCTGAAACTTTGGACATTCTCGCGAAGGGTTCCCAATCCCCGACAAGACTGGTACCCTTTCACGTCCAAATCTCTCCAACTCCGGGAGAGATTCTCAAAACCAAGGTTGACATGTTTCGAGTTCCTTTCAACATTTTGGAAATCCCGCTGAAACTTTGGACATTCTCGCGAAGGGTTCCCAATCCCCGACAAGACTGGTACCCTTTCACGTCCAGATCTCTCAAACTCCGGGAGAGATTCTCAAAACCAAGGTTGACATGTTTCGAGTTCCTTTCAACATTTTGGAAATCCCGCTGAAACTTTGGACATTCTCGCGAAGGGTTCCCAATCCCCGACAAGACTGGTACCCTTTCACGTCCAAATCTCTCAAACTCCGGGAGAGATTCTCAAAACCAAGGTTGACATGTTTCGAGTTCCTTTCAACATTTTGGAAATCCCGCTGAAACTTTGGACATTCTGGCGAAGGGTTCCCAATCCCCGACAAGACTGGTACCCTTTCACGTCCAAATCTCTCCAACTCCGGGAGAGATTCTCAAAACCAAGGTTGACATGTTTCGAGTTCCTTTCAACATTTTGGAAATCCCGCTGAAACTTTGGACATTCTCGCGAAGGGTTCCCAATCCCCGACAAGACTGGTACCCTTTCACGTCCAAATCTCTCAAACTCCGGGAGAGATTCTCAAAACCAAGGTTGACATGTTTCGAGTTCCTTTCAACATTTTGGAAATCCCGCTGAAACTTTGGACATTCTCGCGAAGGGTTCCCAATCCCCGACAAGAATGGTACCCTTTCACGTCCAAATCTCTCAAAGTCCGGGAGAGATTCTCAAAACCAAGGTTGACATGTTTCGAGTTCCTTTCAACATTTTGGAAATCCCGCTGAAACTTTGGACATTCTCACGAAGGGTTCCCAATCCCCGACAAGACTGGTACCCTTTCACGTCCAGATCTCTCAAACTCTGGGAGAGATTCTCAAAACCAAGGTTGACATGTTTCGAGTTCCTTTCAACATTTTGGAAATCCCGCTGAAACTTTGGACATTCTCGCGAAGGGTTCCCAATCCCCGACAAGACTGGTACCCTTTCACGTCCAGATCTCTCAAACTCCGGGAGAGATTCTCAAAACCAAGGTTGACATGTTTCGAGTTCCTTTCAACATTTTGGAAATCCCGCTGAAACTTTGGACATTCTCGCGAAGGGTTCCCAATCCCCGACAAGACTGGTACCCTTTCACGTCCAAATCTCTCAAACTCCGGGAGAGATTCTCAAAACTAAGGTTGACATGTTTCGAGTTCCTCTCAACATTTTGGAAATCCCGCTGAAACTTTGGACATTCTCGCGAAGGGTTCCCGATCCCCGACAAGACTGGTACCCTTTCACGTCCAAATCTCTCAAACTCCGGGAGAGATTCTCAAAACCAAGGTTGACATGTTTCGAGTTCCTTTCAACATTTTGGAAATCCCGCTGAAACTTTGGACATTCTGGCGAAGGGTTCCCAATCCCCGACAAGACTGGTACCCTTTCACGTCCAAATCTCTCAAACTCCGGGAGAAATTCTCAAAACCAAGGTTGACATGTTTCGAGTTCCTTTCAACATTTTGGAAATCCCGCTGAAACTTTGGACATTCTCGCGAAGGGTTCCCAATCCCCGACAAGACTGGTACCCTTTCACGTCCAAATCTCTCAAACTCCGGCAGAGATTCTCACAACCAAGGTTGACATGGTTCGAGTTCCTTTCAACGTTTTGGAAATCCCGCTGAAACTTTGGACATTATCGCCAAGGGTTCCCGATCCCCGACAAGACTGATACCCTTTCACGTCCAAATCTCTCAAACTCCGGGAGAGATTCTCAAAACCAAGGTTGACATGTTTCGAGTTCCTTTCAACATTTTGGAAATCCCGCTGAAACTTTGGACATTCTGGCGAAGGGTTCCCAATCCCCGACAAGACTGGTACCCTTTCACGTCCAAATCTCTCAAACTCCGGGAGAGATTCTCAAAACCAAGGTTGACATGTTTCGAGTTCCTTTCAACATTTTGGAAATCCCGCTGAAACTTTGGACATTCTCGCGAAGGGTTCCCGATCCCCGACAAGACTGGTACCCTTTCACGTCCAGATCTCTCAAACTCCGGGAGAGATTCTCAAAACCAAGGTTGACATGTTTCGAGTTCCTTTCAACATTTTGGAAATCCCGCTGAAACTTTGGACATTCTCGCGAAGGGTTCCCAATCCCCGACAAGATTGGTACCCTTTCACGTCCAAATCTCTCAAGCTCCGGGAGAGATTCTCAAAACCAAGGTTGACATGTTTCGAGTTCCTTTCAACATTTTGGAAATCCCGCTGAAACTTTGGACATTCTCGCGAAGGGTTCCCAATCCCCTACAAGACTGGTACCCTTTCACGTCCAGATCTCTCAAACTCTGGGAGAGTTTCTCAAAACCAAGGTTGACATGTTTCGAGTTCCTTTCAACATTTTGGAAATCCCGCTGAAACTTTGGACATTCTCGCGAAGGGTTCCCAGTCCCCGACAAGACTGGTACCCTTTCACGTCCAGATCTCTCAAACTCCGGGAGAGATTCTCAAAACCAAGGTTGACATGTTTCGAGTTCCTTTCAACATTTTGGAAATCCCGCTGAAACTTTGGACATTCTCGCGAAGGGTTCCCAATCCCTGACAAGACTGGTACCCTTTCACGTCCAAATCTCTCAAACTCCGGGAGAGATTCTCAAAACCAAGGTTGACATGTTTCGAGTTCCTCTCAACATTTTGGAAATCCCGCTGAAACTTTGGACATTCTCGCGAAGGGTTCCCGATCCCCGACAAGACTGGTACACTTTCACGTCCAAATCTCTCAAACTTTGGGAGAGATTCTCAAAACCAAGGTTGACATGTTTCGAGTTCCTTTCAACATTTTGGAAATCCCGCTGAAACTTTGGACATTCTGGCGAAGGGTTCCCAATCCCCGACAAGACTGGTACCCTTTCACGTCCAAATCTCTCAAACTCCGGGAGAGATTCTCAAAACCAAGGTTGACATGTTTCGAGTTCCTTTCAACATTTTGGAAATCCCGCTGAAACTTTGGACATTCTCGTGAAGGGTTCCCAATCCCCGACGAGACTGGTACCCTTTCACGTCCAAATCTCTCAAACTCCGGGAGAGATTCTCAAAACCAAGGTTGACATGTTTCGAGTTCCTCTCAACATTTTGCAAATCCCGCTGAAACTTTGGACATTATCGCGAAGGGTTCCCGATCCCCGACAAGACTGATACCCTTTCACGTCCAAATCTCTCAAACTCCGGGAGAGATTCTCAAAACCAAGGTTGACATGTTTCGAGTTCCTTTCAACATTTTGGTAATCCCGCTGAAACTTTGGACATTCTCGCGAAGGGTTCCCGATCCCCGACAAGACTGATACCCTTTCACGTCCAAATCTCTCAAACTCCGGGAGAGATTCTCAAAACCAAGGTTGACATGTTTCGAGTTCCTTTCAACATTTTGGAAATCCCGCTGAAACTTTGGACATTCTCACGAAGGGTTCCCAATCCCCGACAAGACTGGTACCCTTTCACGTCCAGATCTCTCAAACTCTGGGAGAGATTCTCAAAACCAAGGTTGACATGTTTCGAGTTCCTTTCAACATTTTGGAAATCCCGCTGAAACTTTGGACATTCTCGCGAAGGGTTCCCAATCCCCGACAAGACTGGTACCCTTTCACGTCCAGATCTCTCAAACTCCGGGAGAGATTCTCAAAACCAAGGTTGACATGTTTCGAGTTCCTCTCAACATTTTGGAAATCCCGCTGAAACTTTGGACATTCTCGCGAAGGGTTCCCAATCCCCGACAAGACTGGTACCCTTTCACGTCCAAATCTCTCAAACTCCGGGAGAGATTCTCAAAACTAAGGTTGACATGTTTCGAGTTCCTCTCAACATTTTGGAAATCCCGCTGAAACTTTGGACATTCTCGCGAAGGGTTCCCGATCCCCGACAAGACTGGTACCCTTTCACGTCCAAATCTCTCAAACTTTGGGAGAGATTCTCAAAACCAAGGTTGACATGTTTCGAGTTCCTTTCAACATTTTGGAAATCCCGCTGAAACTTTGGACATTCTGGCGAAGGGTTCCCAATCCCCGACAAGACTGGTACCCTTTCACGTCCAAATCTCTCAAACTCCGGGAGAAATTCTCAAAACCAAGGTTGACATGTTTCGAGTTCCTTTCAACATTTTGGAAATCCCGCTGAAACTTTGGACATTCTCGCGAAGGGTTCCCAATCCCCGACAAGACTGGTACCCTTTCACGTCCAAATCTCTCAAACTCCGGGAGAGATTCTCAAAACCAAGGTTGACATGTTTCGAGTTCCTCTCAACATTTTGGAAATCCCGCTGAAACTTTGGACATTATCGCGAAGGGTTCCCGATCCCCGACAAGACTGATAACCTTTCACGTCCAAATCTCTCAAACTCCGGGAGAGATTCTCAAAACCGAGGTTGACATGTTTCGAGTTCCTTTCAACATTTTGGAAATCCCGCTGAAACTTTGGACATTCTCGCGAAGGGTTCCCAATCCCCGACAAGACTGGTACCCTTTCACGTCCAAATCTCTCAAACTCCGGGAGAGATTCTCAAAACCAAGGTTGACATGTTTCGAGTTCCTTTCAACATTTTGGAAATCCCGCTGAAACTTTGGACATTCTCGTGAAGGGTTCCCAATCCCCGACAAGACTGGTACCCTTTCACGTCCAGATATCTCAAACTCTGGGAGAGATTCTCAAAACCAAGGTTGACATGTTTCGAGTTCCTTTCAACATTTTGGAAATCCCGCTGAAACTTTGGACATTCTAGCGAAGGGTTCCCAATCCCCGACAAGATTGGTACCCTTTCACGTCCAAATCTCTCAAGCTCCGGGAGAGATTCTCAAAACCAAGGTTGACATGTTTCGAGTTCCTTTCAACATTTTGGAAATCCCGCTGAAACTTTGGACATTCTCGCGAAGGGTTCCCAATCCCCGACAAGACTGGTACCCTTTCACGTCCAGATCTCTCAAACTCTGGGAGAGATTCTCAAAACCAAGGTTGACATGTTTCGAGTTCCTTTCAACATTTTGGAAATCCCGCTGAAACTTTGGACATTCTCGCGAAGGGTTCCCAATCCCCGACAAGACTGGTACCCTTTCACGTCCAGATCTCTCAAACTCCGGGAGAGATTCTCAAAACCAAGGTTGACATGTTTCGAGTTCCTTTCAACATTTTGGAAATCCCGCTGAAACTTTGGACATTCTCGCGAAGGGTTCCCAATCCCTGACAAGACTGGTACCCTTTCACGTCCAAATCTCTCAAACTCCGGGAGAGATTCTCAAAACCAAGGTTGACATGTTTCGAGTTCCTTTCAACATTTTGGAAATCCCGCTGAAACTTTGGACATTCTCGCGAAGGGTTCCCGATCCCCGACAAGACTGATACCCTTTCACGTCCAAATCTCTCAAACTCCGGGAGAGATTCTCAAAACCAAGGTTGACATGTTTCGAGTTCCTTTCAACATTTTGGAAATCCCGCTGAAAATTTGGACATTCTCGTGAAGGGTTCCCGATCCCCGACAAGACTGGTACACTTTCACGTCCAAATCTCTCAAACTCCGGGAGAGATTCTCAAAACCAAGGTTGACATTTTTCGAGTTCCTTTCAACATTTTGGAAATCCCGCTGAAACTTTGGACATTCTCGCGAAGGGTTCCCAATCCCCGACAAGAATGGTACCCTTTCACGTCCAAATCTCTCAAAGTCCGGGAGAGATTCTCAAAACCAAGGTTGACATGTTTCGAGTTCCTTTCAACATTTTGGAAATCCCGCTGAAACTTTGGACATTCTCACGAAGGGTTCCCAATCCCCGACAAGACTGGTACCCTTTCACGTCCAGATCTCTCAAACTCTGGGAGAGATTCTCAAAACCAAGGTTGACATGTTTCGAGTTCCTTTCAACATTTTGGAAATCCCGCTGAAACTTTGGACATTCTCGCGAAGGGTTCCCAATCCCCGACAAGACTGGTACCCTTTCACGTCCAGATCTCTCAAACTCCGGGAGAGATTCTCAAAACCAAGGTTGACATGTTTCGAGTTCCTTTCAACATTTTGGAAATCCCGCTGAAACTTTGGACATTCTCGTGAAGGGTTCCCAATCCCCGACAAGACTGGTACCCTTTCACGTCCAGATATCTCAAACTCTGGGAGAGATTCTCAAAACCAAGGTTGACATGTTTCGAGTTCCTTTCAACATTTTGGAAATCCCGCTGAAACTTTGGACATTCTCGCGAAGGGTTCCCAATCCCCGACAAGACTGGTACCCTTTCACGTCCAAATCTCTCAAGCTCCGGGAGAGATTCTCAAAACCAAGGTTGACATGTTTCGAGTTCCTTTCAACATTTTGGAAATCCCGCTGAAACTTTGGACATTCTCGCGAAGGGTTCCCAATCCCCGACAAGACTGGTACCCTTTCACGTCCAGATCTCTCAAACTCTGGGAGAGATTCTCAAAACCAAGGTTGACATGTTTCGAGTTCCTTTCAACATTTTGGAAATCCCGCTGAAACTTTGGACATTCTCGCGAAGGGTTCCCAATCCCCGACAAGACTGGTACCCTTTCACGTCCAGATCTCTCAAACTCCGGGAGAGATTCTCAAAACCAAGGTTGACATGTTTCGAGTTCCTTTCAACATTTTGGAAATCCCGCTGAAACTTTGGACATTCTCGCGAAGGGTTCCCAATCCCTGACAAGACTGGTACCCTTTCACGTCCAAATCTCTCAAACTCCGGGAGAGATTCTCAAAACCAAGGTTGACATGTTTCGAGTTCCTTTCAACATTTTGGAAATCCCGCTGAAACTTTGGACATTCTCGCGAAGGGTTCCCAATCCCCGACAAGACTGATACCCTTTCACGTCCAAATCTCTCAAACTCCGGGAGAGATTCTCAAAACCAAGGTTGACATGTTTCGAGTTCCTTTCAACATTTTGGAAATCCCGCTGAAAATTTGGACATTCTCGTGAAGGGTTCCCAATCCCCGACAAGACTGGTACCCTTTCACGTCCAGATCTCTCAAACTCCGGGAGAGATTCTCAAAACCAAGGTTGACATGTTTCGAGTTCCTTTCAACATTTTGGAAATCCCGCTGAAACTTTGGACATTCTCGCGAAGGGTTCCCAATCCCTGACAAGACTGGTACCCTTTCACGTCCAAATCTCTCAAACTCCGGGAGAGATTCTCAAAACCAAGGTTGACATGTTTCGAGTTCCTTTCAACATTTTGGAAATCCCGCTGAAACTTTGGACATTCTCGCGAAGGGTTCCCGATCCCCGACAAGACTGATACCCTTTCACGTCCAAATCTCTCAAACTCCGGGAGAGATTCTCAAAACCAAGGTTGACATGTTTCGAGTTCCTTTCAACATTTTGGAAATCCCGCTGAAAATTTGGACATTCTCGTGAAGGGTTCCCGATCCCCGACAAGACTGGTACACTTTCACGTCCAAATCTCTCAAACTCCGGGAGAGATTCTCAAAACCAAGGTTGACATTTTTCGAGTTCCTTTCAACATTTTGGAAATCCCGCTGAAACTTTGGACATTCTCGCGAAGGGTTCCCAATCCCCGACAAGAATGGTACCCTTTCACGTCCAAATCTCTCAAAGTCCGGGAGAGATTCTCAAAACCAAGGTTGACATGTTTCGAGTTCCTTTCAACATTTTGGAAATCCCGCTGAAACTTTGGACATTCTCACGAAGGGTTCCCAATCCCCGACAAGACTGGTACCCTTTCACGTCCAGATCTCTCAAACTCTGGGAGAGATTCTCAAAACCAAGGTTGACATGTTTCGAGTTCCTTTCAACATTTTGGAAATCCCGCTGAAACTTTGGACATTCTCGCGAAGGGTTCCCAATCCCCGACAAGACTGGTACCCTTTCACGTCCAGATCTCTCAAACTCCGGGAGAGATTCTCAAAACCAAGGTTGACATGTTTCGAGTTCCTTTCAACATTTTGGAAATCCCGCTGAAACTTTGGACATTCTCGTGAAGGGTTCCCAATCCCCGACAAGACTGGTACCCTTTCACGTCCAGATATCTCAAACTCTGGGAGAGATTCTCAAAACCAAGGTTGACATGTTTCGAGTTCCTTTCAACATTTTGGAAATCCCGCTGAAACTTTGGACATTCTCGCGAAGGGTTCCCAATCCCCGACAAGACTGGTACCCTTTCACGTCCAAATCTCTCAAGCTCCGGGAGAGATTCTCAAAACCAAGGTTGACATGTTTCGAGTTCCTTTCAACATTTTGGAAATCCCGCTGAAACTTTGGACATTCTCGCGAAGGGTTCCCAATCCCCGACAAGACTGGTACCCTTTCACGTCCAGATCTCTCAAACTCTGGGAGAGATTCTCAAAACCAAGGTTGACATGTTTCGAGTTCCTTTCAACATTTTGGAAATCCCGCTGAAACTTTGGACATTCTCGCGAAGGGTTCCCAATCCCCGACAAGACTGGTACCCTTTCACGTCCAGATCTCTCAAACTCCGGGAGAGATTCTCAAAACCAAGGTTGACATGTTTCGAGTTCCTTTCAACATTTTGGAAATCCCGCTGAAACTTTGGACATTCTCGCGAAGGGTTCCCAATCCCTGACAAGACTGGTACCCTTTCACGTCCAAATCTCTCAAACTCCGGGAGAGATTCTCAAAACCAAGGTTGACAGGTTTCGAGTTCCTTTCAACATTTTGGAAATCCCGCTGAAACTTTGGACATTCTCGCGAAGGGTTCCCAATCCCCGACAAGACTGATACCCTTTCACGTCCAAATCTCTCAAACTCCGGGAGAGATTCTCAAAACCAAGGTTGACATGTTTCGAGTTCCTTTCAACATTTTGGAAATCCCGCTGAAAATTTGGACATTCTCGTGAAGGGTTCCCGATCCCCGACAAGACTGGTACACTTTCACGTCCAAATCTCTCAAACTCCGGGAGAGATTCTCAAAACCAAGGTTGACATGTTTCGAGTTCCTTTCAACATTTTGGAAATCCCGCTGAAACTTTGGACATTCTCGCGAAGGGTTCCCAATCCCCGACAAGAATGGTACCCTTTCACGTCCAAATCTCTCAAAGTCCGGGAGAGATTCTCAAAACCAAGGTTGACATGTTTCGAGTTCCTTTCAACATTTTGGAAATCCCGCTGAAACTTTGGACATTCTCACGAAGGGTTCCCAATCCCCGACAAGACTGGTACCCTTTCACGTCCAGATCTCTCAAACTCTGGGAGAGATTCTCAAAACCAAGGTTGACATGTTTCGAGTTCCTTTCAACATTTTGGAAATCCCGCTGAAACTTTGGACATTCTCGCGAAGGGTTCCCAATCCCCGACAAGACTGGTACCCTTTCACGTCCAGATCTCTCAAACTCCGGGAGAGATTCTCAAAACCAAGGTTGACATGTTTCGAGTTCCTTTCAACATTTTGGAAATCCCGCTGAAACTTTGGACATTCTCGCGAAGGGTTCCCAATCCCCGACAAGACTGGTACCCTTTCACGTCCAAATCTCTCAAACTCCGGGAGAGATTCTCAAAACTAAGGTTGACATGTTTCGAGTTCCTCTCAACATTTTGGAAATCCCGCTGAAACTTTGGACATTCTCGCGAAGGGTTCCCGATCCCCGACAAGACTGGTACCCTTTCACGTCCAAATCTCTCAAACTTTGGGAGAGATTCTCAAAACCAAGGTTGACATGTTTCGAGTTCCTTTCAACATTTTGGAAATCCCGCTGAAACTTTGGACATTCTGGCGAAGGGTTCCCAATCCCCGACAAGACTGGTACCCTTTCACGTCCAAATCTCTCAAACTCCGGGAGAAATTCTCAAAACCAAGGTTGACATGTTTCGAGTTCCTTTCAACATTTTGGAAATCCCGCTGAAACTTTGGACATTCTCGCGAAGGGTTCCCAATCCCCGACAAGACTGGTACCCTTTCACGTCCAAATCTCTCAAACTCCGGGAGAGATTCTCAAAACCAAGGTTGACATGTTTCGAGTTCCTCTCAACATTTTGCAAATCCCGCTGAAACTTTGGACATTATCGCGAAGGGTTCCCGATCCCCGACAAGACTGATACCCTTTCACGTCCAAATCTCTCAAACTCCGGGAGAGATTCTCAAAACCAAGGTTGACATGTTTCGAGTTCCTTTCAACATTTTGGAAATCCCGCTGAAACTTTGGACATTCTGGCGAAGGGTTCCCAATCCCCGACAAGACTGGTACCCTTTCACGTCCAAATCTCTCAAACTCCGGGAGAGATTCTCAAAACCAAGGTTGACATGTTTCGAGTTCCTTTCAACATTTTGGAAATCCCGCTGAAACTTTGGACATTCTCGCGAAGGGTTCCCAATCCCCGACAAGACTGGTACCCTTTCACGTCCAGATCTCTCAAACTCTGGGAGAGATTCTCAAAACCAAGGTTGACATGTTTCGAGTTCCTTTCAACATTTTGGAAATCCCGCTGAAACTTTGGACATTCTCGCGAAGGGTTCCCAATCCCCGACAAGATTGGTACCCTTTCACGTCCAAATCTCTCAAGCTCCGGGAGAGATTCTCAAAACCAAGGTTGACATGTTTCGAGTTCCTTTCAACATTTTGGAAATCCCGCTGAAACTTTGGACATTCTCGCGAAGGGTTCCCAATCCCCTACAAGACTGGTACCCTTTCACGTCCAGATCTCTCAAACTCTGGGAGAGATTCTCAAAACCAAGGTTGACATGTTTCGAGTTCCTTTCAACATTTTGGAAATCCCGCTGAAACTTTGGACATTCTCGCGAAGGGTTCCCAATCCCCGACAAGACTGGTACCCTTTCACGTCCAGATCTCTCAAACTCCGGGAGAGATTCTCAAAACCAAGGTTGACATGTTTCGAGTTCCTTTCAACATTTTGGAAATCCCGCTGAAACTTTGGACATTCTCGCGAAGGGTTCCCAATCCCTGACAAGACTGGTACCCTTTCACGTCCAAATCTCTCAAACTCCGGGAGAGATTCTCAAAACCAAGGTTGACATGTTTCGAGTTCCTCTCAACATTTTGGAAATCCCGCTGAAACTTTGGACATTCTCGCGAAGGGTTCCCTATCCCCGACAAGACTGGTACACTTTCACGTCCAAATCTCTCAAACTTTGGGAGAGATTCTCAAAACCAAGGTTGACATGTTTCGAGTTCCTTTCAACATTTTGGAAATCCCGCTGAAACTTTGGACATTCTAGCGAAGGGTTCCCAATCCCCGACAAGACCGGTACCCTTTCACGTCCAAATCTCTCAAACTCCGGGAGAGATTCTCAAAACCAAGGTTGACATGTTTCGAGTTCCTTTCAACATTTTGGAAATCCCGCTGAAACTTTGGACATTCTCGTGAAGGGTTCCCAATCCCCGACGAGACTGGTACCCTTTCACGTCCAAATCTCTCAAACTCCGGGAGAGATTCTCAAAACCAAGGTTGACATGTTTCGAGTTCCTCTCAACATTTTGCAAATCCCGCTGAAACTTTGGACATTATCGCGAAGGGTTCCCGATCCCCGACAAGACTGATACCCTTTCACGTCCAAATCTCTCAAACTCCGGGAGAGATTCTCAAAACCAAGGTTGACATGTTTCGAGTTCCTTTCAACATTTTGGTAATCCCGCTGAAACTTTGGACATTCTCGCGAAGGGTTCCCGATCCCCGACAAGACTGATACCCTTTCACGTCCAAATCTCTCAAACTCCGGGAGAGATTCTCAAAACCAAGGTTGACATGTTTCGAGTTCCTTTCAACATTTTGGAAATCCCGCTGAAACTTTGGACATTCTCACGAAGGGTTCCCAATCCCCGACAAGACTGGTACCCTTTCACGTCCAGATCTCTCAAACTCCGGGAGAGATTCTCAAAACCAAGGTTGACATGTTTCGAGTTCCTTTCAACATTTTGGAAATCCCACTGAAATTTGGACATTCTCGCGAAGGGTTCCCAATCCCCGACAAGACTGGTACCCTTTCACGTCCAGATCTCTCAAACTCCGGGAGAGATTCTCAAAACCAAGGTTGACATGTTTCGAGTTCCTTTCAACATTTTGGAAATCCCGCTGAAACTTTGGACATTCTCGCGAAGGGTTCCCAATCCCCGACAAGACTGGTACCCTTTCACGTCCAAATCTCTCAAACTCCGGGAGAGATTCTCAAAACTAAGGTTGACATGTTTCGAGTTCCTCTCAACATTTTGGAAATCCCGCTGAAACTTTGGACATTCTCGCGAAGGGTTCCCGATCCCCGACAAGACTGGTACACTTTCACGTCCAAATCTCTCAAACTTTGGGAGAGATTCTCAAAACCAAGGTTGACATGTTTCGAGTTCCTTTCAACATTTTGGAAATCCCGCTGAAACTTTGGACATTCTGGCGAAGGGTTCCCAATCCCCGACAAGACTGGTACCCTTTCACGTCCAAATCTCTCAAACTCCGGGAGAAATTCTCAAAACCAAGGTTGACATGTTTCGAGTTCCTTTCAACATTTTGGAAATCCCGCTGAAACTTTGGACATTCTCGCGAAGGGTTCCCAATCCCCGACAAGACTGGTACCCTTTCACGTCCAAATCTCTCAAACTCCGGGAGAGATTCTCAAAACCAAGGTTGACATGTTTCGAGTTCCTCTCAACATTTTGGAAATCCCGCTGAAACTTTGGACATTATCGCGAAGGGTTCCCGATCCCCGACAAGACTGATAACCTTTCACGTCCAAATCTCTCAAACTCCGGGAGAGATTCTCAAAACCGAGGTTGACATGTTTCGAGTTCCTTTCAACATTTTGGAAATCCCGCTGAAACTTTGGACATTCTCGCGAAGGGTTCCCAATCCCCGACAAGACTGGTACCCTTTCACGTCCAGATCTCTCAAACTCTGGGAGAGATTCTCAAAACCAAGGTTGACATGTTTCGAGTTCCTTTCAACATTTTGGAAATCCCGCTGAAACTTTGGACATTCTCGCGAAGGGTTCCCAATCCCCGACAAGACTGGTACCCTTTCACGTCCAGATCTCTCAAACTCCGGGAGAGATTCTCAAAACCAAGGTTGACATGTTTCGAGTTCCTTTCAACATTTTGGAAATCCCGCTGAAACTTTGGACATTCTCGCGAAGGGTTCCCAATCCCCGACAAGACTGGTACCCTTTCACGTCCAAATCTCTCAAACTCCGGGAGAGATTCTCAAAACCAAGGTTGACATGTTTCGAGTTCCTCTCAACATTTTGGAAATCCCGCTGAAACTTTGGACATTCTCGCGAAGGGTTCCCGATCCCCGACAAGACTGATACCCTTTCACGTCCAAATCTCTCAAACTTTGGGAGAGATTCTCAAAACCAAGGTTGACATGTTTCGAGTTCCTTTCAACATTTTGGAAATCCCGCTGAAACTTTGGACATTCTGGCGAAGGGTTCCCAATCCCCGACAAGACTGGTACCCTTTCACGTCCAAATCTCTCAAACTCCGGGAGAGATTCTCAAAACCAAGGTTGACATGTTTCGAGTTCCTTTCAACATTTTGGAAATCCCGCTGAAACTTTGGACATTCTAGCGAAGGGTTCCCAATCCCCGACGAGACTGGTACCCTTTCACGTCCAAATCTCTCAAACTCCGGGAGAGATTCTCAAAACCAAGGTTGACATGTTTCGAGTTCCTCTCAACATTTTGCAAATCCCGCTGAAACTTTGGACATTATCGCGAAGGGTTCCCGATCCCCGACAAGACTGATACCCTTTCACGTCCAAATCTCTCAAACTCCGGGAGAGATTCTCAAAACCAAGGTTGACATGTTTCGAGTTCCTTTCAACATTTTGGAAATCCCGCTGAAACTTTGGACATTCTCGCGAAGGGTTCCCAATCCCCGACAAGACTGGTACCCTTTCACGTCCAAATCTCTCAAACTCCGGGAGAGATTCTCAAAACCAAGGTTGACATGTTTCGAGTTCCTTTCAACATTTTGGAAATCCCGCTGAAACTTTGGACATTCTGGCAAAGGGTTCCCAATCCCCGACAAGACTGGTACCCTTTCACGTCCAAATCTCTCAAACTCCGGGAGAGATTCTCAAAACCAAGGTTGACATGTTTCGAGTTCCTTTCAACATTTTGGAAATCCCGCTGAAACTTTGGACATTCTCGCGAAGGGTTCCCAATCCCCGACAAGACTGGTACCCTTTCACGTCCAAATCTCTCAAACTCCGGGAGAGATTCTCAAAACCAAGGTTGACATGTTTCGAGTTCCTTTCAACATTTTGGAAATCCCGCTGAAACTTTGGACATTCTCGCGAAGGGTTCCCAATCCCCGACAAGACTGGTACCCTTTCACGTCCAGATCTCTCAAACTCCGGGAGAGATTCTCAAAACCAAGGTTGACATGTTTCGAGTTCCTTTCAACATTTTGGAAATCCCGCTGAAACTTTGGACATTCTCGCGAAGGGTTCCCAATCCCCGACAAGACTGGTACCCCGTCACGTCCAAATCTCTCAAACTCCGGGAGAGATTCTCAAAACCAAGGTTGACATGTTTCGAGTTCCTTTCAACATTTTGGAAATCCCGCTGAAACTTTGGACATTCTCGCGAAGGGTTCCCAATCCCCGACAAGACTGGTACCCTTTCACGTCCAAATCTCTCAAACTCCGGGAGAGATTCTCAAAACCAAGGTTGACATGTTTCGAGTTCCTTTCAACATTTTGGAAATCCCGCTGAAACTTTGGACATTCTCGTGAAGGGTTCCCAATCCCCGACAAGACTGGTACCCTTTCACGTCCAGATCTCTCAAACTCTGGGAGAGATTCTCAAAACCAAGGTTGACATGTTTCGAGTTCCTTTCAACATTTTGGAAATCCCGCTGAAACTTTGGACATTCTCGCGAAGGGTTCCCAATCCCCGACAAGATTGGTACCCTTTCACGTCCAAATCTCTCAAGCTCCGGGAGAGATTCTCAAAACCAAGGTTGACATGTTTCGAGTTCCTTTCAACATTTTGGAAATCCCGCTGAAACTTTGGACATTCTCGCGAAGGGTTCCCAATCCCCGACAAGACTGGTACCCTTTCACGTCCAGATCTCTCAAACTCTGGGAGAGATTCTCAAAACCAAGGTTGACATGTTTCGAGTTCCTTTCAACATTTTGGAAATCCCGCTGAAACTTTGGACATTCTCGCGAAGGGTTCCCAATCCCCGACAAGACTGGTACCCTTTCACGTCCAAATCTCTCAAACTCCGGGAGAGATTCTCAAAACCAAGGTTGACATGTTTCGAGTTCCTCTCAACATTTTGGAAATCCCGCTGAAACTTCGGACATTCTCGCGAAGAATTCCCGATCCCCGACAAGACTGATACCCTTTCACGTCCAAATCTCTCAAACTTTGGGAGAGATTCTCAAAACCAAGGTTGACATGTTTCGAGTTCCTTTCAACATTTTGGAAATCCCGCTGAAACTTTGGACATTCTGGCGAAGGGTTCCCAATCCCCGACAAGACTGGTACCCTTTCACGTCCAAATCTCTCAAACTCCGGGAGAGATTCTCAAAACCAAGGTTGACATGTTTCGAGTTCCTTTCAACATTTTGGAAATCCCGCTGAAACTTTGGACATTCTCGCGAAGGGTTCCCAATCCCCGACGAGACTGGTACCCTTTCACGTCCAAATCTCTCAAACTCCGGGAGAGATTCTCAAAACCAAGGTTGACATATTTCGAGTTCCTCTCAACATTTTGCAAATCCCGCTGAAACTTTGGACATTATCGCGAAGGGTTCCCGATCCCCGACAAGACTGATACCCTTTCACGTCCAAATCTCTCAAACTCCGGGAGAGATTCTCAAAACCAAGGTTGACATGTTTCGAGTTCCTTTCAACATTTTGGAAATCCCGCTGAAACTTTGGACATTCTCGCGAAGGGTTCCCAATCCCCGACAAGACTGGTACCCTTTCACGTCCAAATCTCTCAAACTCCGGGAGAGATTCTCAAAACCAAGGTTGACATGTTTCGAGT
Organism: Streptopelia decaocto; assembly: GCF_964273445.1. Taxonomy (NCBI): domain Eukaryota; kingdom Metazoa; phylum Chordata; class Aves; order Columbiformes; family Columbidae; genus Streptopelia; species Streptopelia decaocto. The sequence continues at coordinate 104,747 of NW_028115115.1, forward strand.
TCCTTTCAACATTTTGGAAATCCCGCTGAAACTTTGGACATTCTGGCAAAGGGTTCCCAATCCCCGACAAGACTGGTACCCTTTCACGTCCAAATCTCTCAAACTCCGGGAGAGATTCTCAAAACCAAGGTTGACATGTTTCGAGTTCCTTTCAACATTTTGGAAATCCCGCTGAAACTTTGGACATTCTCGCGAAGGGTTCCCAATCCCCGACAAGACTGGTACCCTTTCACGTCCAAATCTCTCAAACTCCGGGAGAGATTCTCAAAACCAAGGTTGACATGTTTCGAGTTCCTTTCAACATTTTGGAAATCCCGCTGAAACTTTGGACATTCTCGCGAAGGGTTCCCAATCCCCGACAAGACTGGTACCCTTTCACGTCCAGATCTCTCAAACTCCGGGAGAGATTCTCAAAACCAAGGTTGACATGTTTCGAGTTCCTTTCAACATTTTGGAAATCCCGCTGAAACTTTGGACATTCTCGCGAAGGGTTCCCAATCCCCGACAAGACTGGTACCCTTTCACGTCCAAATCTCTCAAACTCCGGGAGAGATTCTCAAAACCAAGGTTGACATGTTTCGAGTTCCTTTCAACATTTTGGAAATCCCGCTGAAACTTTGGACATTCTCGCGAAGGGTTCCCAATCCCCGACAAGACTGGTACCCTTTCACGTCCAAATCTCTCAAACTCCGGGAGAGATTCTCAAAACCAAGGTTGACATGTTTCGAGTTCCTCTCAACATTTTGGAAATCCCGCTGAAACTTTGGACATTCTGGCGAAGGGTTCCCAATCCCCGACAAGACTGGTACCCTTTCACGTCCAAATCTCTCAAACTCCGGGAGAGATTCTCAAAACCAAGGTTGACATGTTTCGAGTTCCTTTCAACATTTTGGAAATCCCGCTGAAACTTTGGACATTCTGGCAAAGGGTTCCCAATCCCCGACAAGACTGGTACCCTTTCACGTCCAAATCTCTCAAACTCCGGGAGAGATTCTCAAAACCAAGGTTGACATGTTTCGAGTTCCTTTCAACATTTTGGAAATCCCGCTGAAACTTTGGACATTCTCGCGAAGGGTTCCCAATCCCCGACAAGACTGGTACCCTTTCACGTCCAAATCTCTCAAACTCCGGGAGAGATTCTCAAAACCAAGGTTGACATGTTTCGAGTTCCTTTCAACATTTTGGAAATCCCGCTGAAACTTTGGACATTCTCGCGAAGGGTTCCCAATCCCCGACAAGACTGGTACCCTTTCACGTCCAGATCTCTCAAACTCCGGGAGAGATTCTCAAAACCAAGGTTGACATGTTTCGAGTTCCTTTCAACATTTTGGAAATCCCGCTGAAACTTTGGACATTCTCGCGAAGGGTTCCCAATCCCCGACAAGACTGGTACCCTTTCACGTCCAAATCTCTCAAACTCCGGGAGAGATTCTCAAAACCAAGGTTGACATGTTTCGAGTTCCTTTCAACATTTTGGAAATCCCGCTGAAACTTTGGACATTCTCGCGAAGGGTTCCCAATCCCCGACAAGACTGGTACCCTTTCACGTCCAAATCTCTCAAACTCCGGGAGAGATTCTCAAAACCAAGGTTGACATGTTTCGAGTTCCTCTCAACATTTTGGAAATCCCGCTGAAACTTTGGACATTCTGGCGAAGGGTTCCCAATCCCCGACAAGACTGGTACCCTTTCACGTCCAAATCTCTCAAACTCCGGGAGAGATTCTCAAAACCAAGGTTGACATGTTTCGAGTTCCTTTCAACATTTTGGAAATCCCGCTGAAACTTTGGACATTCTGGCAAAGGGTTCCCAATCCCCGACAAGACTGGTACCCTTTCACGTCCAAATCTCTCAAACTCCGGGAGAGATTCTCAAAACCAAGGTTGACATGTTTCGAGTTCCTTTCAACATTTTGGAAATCCCGCTGAAACTTTGGACATTCTCGCGAAGGGTTCCCAATCCCCGACAAGACTGGTACCCTTTCACGTCCAAATCTCTCAAACTCCGGGAGAGATTCTCAAAACCAAGGTTGACATGTTTCGAGTTCCTTTCAACATTTTGGAAATCCCGCTGAAACTTTGGACATTCTCGCGAAGGGTTCCCAATCCCCGACAAGACTGGTACCCTTTCACGTCCAGATCTCTCAAACTCCGGGAGAGATTCTCAAAACCAAGGTTGACATGTTTCGAGTTCCTTTCAACATTTTGGAAATCCCGCTGAAACTTTGGACATTCTCGCGAAGGGTTCCCAATCCCCGACAAGACTGGTACCCTTTCACGTCCAAATCTCTCAAACTCCGGGAGAGATTCTCAAAACCAAGGTTGACATGTTTCGAGTTCCTTTCAACATTTTGGAAATCCCGCTGAAACTTTGGACATTCTCGCGAAGGGTTCCCAATCCCCGACAAGACTGGTACCCTTTCACGTCCAAATCTCTCAAACTCCGGGAGAGATTCTCAAAACCAAGGTTGACATGTTTCGAGTTCCTTTCAACATTTTGGAAATCCCGCTGAAACTTTGGACATTCTCGTGAAGGGTTCCCAATCCCCGACAAGACTGGTACCCTTTCACGTCCAGATCTCTCAAACTCTGGGAGAGATTCTCAAAACCAAGGTTGACATGTTTCGAGTTCCTTTCAACATTTTGGAAATCCCGCTGAAACTTTGGACATTCTCGCGAAGGGTTCCCAATCCCCGACAAGATTGGTACCCTTTCACGTCCAAATCTCTCAAGCTCCGGGAGAGATTCTCAAAACCAAGGTTGACATGTTTCGAGTTCCTTTCAACATTTTGGAAATCCCGCTGAAACTTTGGACATTCTCGCGAAGGGTTCCCAATCCCCGACAAGACTGGTACCCTTTCACGTCCAGATCTCTCAAACTCTGGGAGAGATTCTCAAAACCAAGGTTGACATGTTTCGAGTTCCTTTCAACATTTTGGAAATCCCGCTGAAACTTTGGACATTCTCGCGAAGGGTTCCCAATCCCCGACAAGACTGGTACCCTTTCACGTCCAGATCTCTCAAACTCCGGGAGAGATTCTCAAAACCAAGGTTGACATGTTTCGAGTTCCTTTCAACATTTTGGAAATCCCGCTGAAACTTTGGACATTCTCGCGAAGGGTTCCCAATCCCTGACAAGACTGGTACCCTTTCACGTCCAAATCTCTCAAACTCCGGGAGAGATTCTCAAAACCAAGGTTGACATGTTTCGAGTTCCTCTCAACATTTTGGAAATCCCGCTGAAACTTCGGACATTCTCGCGAAGAATTCCCGATCCCCGACAAGACTGATACCCTTTCACGTCCAAATCTCTCAAACTTTGGGAGAGATTCTCAAAACCAAGGTTGACATGTTTCGAGTTCCTTTCAACATTTTGGAAATCCCGCTGAAACTTTGGACATTCTGGCGAAGGGTTCCCAATCCCCGACAAGACTGGTACCCTTTCACGTCCAAATCTCTCAAACTCCGGGAGAGATTCTCAAAACCAAGGTTGACATGTTTCGAGTTCCTTTCAACATTTTGGAAATCCCGCTGAAACTTTGGACATTCCCGCGAAGGGTTCCCAATCCCCGACGAGACTGGTACCCTTTCACGTCCAAATCTCTCAAACTCCGGGAGAGATTCTCAAAACCAAGGTTGACATGTTTCGAGTTCCTCTCAACATTTTGCAAATCCCGCTGAAACTTTGGACATTATCGCGAAGGGTTCCCGATCCCCGACAAGACTGATACCCTTTCACGTCCAAATCTCTCAAACTCCGGGAGAGATTCTCAAAACCAAGGTTGACATGTTTCGAGTTCCTTTCAACATTTTGGAAATCCCGCTGAAACTTTGGACATTCTCGCGAAGGGTTCCCAATCCCCGACAAGACTGGTACCCTTTCACGTCCAAATCTCTCAAACTCCGGGAGAGATTCTCAAAACCAAGGTTGACATGTTTCGAGTTCCTTTCAACATTTTGGAAATCCCGCTGAAACTTTGGACATTCTCGCGAAGGGTTCCCAATCCCCGACAAGACTGGTACCCTTTCACGTCCAAATCTCTCAAACTCCGGGAGAGATTCTCAAAACCAAGGTTGACATGTTTCGAGTTCCTTTCAACATTTTGGAAATCCCGCTGAAACTTTGGACATTCTGGCAAAGGGTTCCCAATCCCCGACAAGACTGGTACCCTTTCACGTCCAAATCTCTCAAACTCCGGGAGAGATTCTCAAAACCAAGGTTGACATGTTTCGAGTTCCTTTCAACATTTTGGAAATCCCGCTGAAACTTTGGACATTCTCGCGAAGGGTTCCCAATCCCCGACAAGACTGGTACCCTTTCACGTCCAAATCTCTCAAACTCCGGGAGAGATTCTCAAAACCAAGGTTGACATGTTTCGAGTTCCTTTCAACATTTTGGAAATCCCGCTGAAACTTTGGACATTCTCGCGAAGGGTTCCCAATCCCCGACAAGACTGGTACCCTTTCACGTCCAGATCTCTCAAACTCCGGGAGAGATTCTCAAAACCAAGGTTGACATGTTTCGAGTTCCTTTCAACATTTTGGAAATCCCGCTGAAACTTTGGACATTCTCGCGAAGGGTTCCCAATCCCCGACAAGACTGGTACCCCTGTCACGTCCAAATCTCTCAAACTCCGGGAGAGATTCTCAAAACCAAGGTTGACATGTTTCGAGTTCCTTTCAACATTTTGGAAATCCCGCTGAAACTTTGGACATTCTCGCGAAGGGTTCCCAATCCCCGACAAGACTGGTACCC
>NW_028115114.1:0-40636 GCF_964273445.1 Streptopelia decaocto
CAAAATTGTTGAAATTCTCTTGAAGCTTTTAAAATTCTCTCTAGAATTTTCAAAATCCATGGCCACATGTTTACAATTTCACGTCAAAAAATGGCTAAAATTCCAGTTGAAATTTTTTCAAAGTCCCTTAAAAATTTTCCAATTTTTGTCCCAATTCTTCCCATTCCCATTGAAACTTTTCAAATCCCTCTCAAAATTGTTGAAATTCTCTTGAAGCTTTTAAAATTCTCTCTAGAATTTTCAAAATCCATGGCCACATGTTTACAATTTCACGTCAAAAAATGGCTAAAATTCCAGTTGAAATTTTTTCAAAGTCCCTTAAAAATTTTCCAATTTTTGTCCCAATTCTTCCCATTCCCATTGAAACTTTTCAAATCCCTCTCAAAATTGTTGAAATTCTGTTGAAGCTTTTAAAATTCTCTCTAGAATTTTCAAAATCCATGGCCACATGTTTACAATTTCACGTCAAAAAATGGCTAAAATTCCAGTTGAAATTTTTTCAAAGTCCCTTAAAAATTTTCCAATTTTTGTCCCAATTCTTCCCATTCCCATTGAAACTTTTCAAATCCCTCTCAAAATTGTTGAAATTCTCTTGAAGCTTTTAAAATTCTCTCTAGAATTTTCAAAATCCATGTCCACATGTTTACAATTTCACGTCAAAAAATGGCTAAAATTCCAGTTGAAATTTTTTCAAAGTCCCTTAAAAATTTTCCAATTTTTGTCCCAATTCTTCCCATTCCCATTGAAACTTTTCAAATCCCTCTCAAAATTGTTGAAATTCTCTTGAAGCTTTTAAAATTCTCTCTAGAATTTTCAAAATCCATGGCCATATGTTTACAATTTCACATAAAAAAATTGCTAAAATTCCAGTTGAAATTTTTTCAAAGTCCCTTAAAAATTTTCCAATTTTTGTCCCAATTCTTCCCATTCCCATTGAAACTTTTCAAATCCCTCTCAAAATTGTTGAAATTCTCTTGAAGCTTTTAAAATTCTCTCTAGAATTTTCAAAATCCATGTCCACATGTTTACAATTTCACGTCAAAAAATTGCTAAAATTCCAGTTGAAATTTTTTCAAAGTCCCTTAAAAATTTTCCAATTTTTGTCCCAATTCTTCCCATTCCCATTGAAACTTTTCAAATCCCTCTCAAAATTGTTGAAATTCTGTTGAAGCTATTAAAATTCTCTCTAGAATTTTCAAAATCCATGGCCACATGTTTACAATTTCACGTCAAAAAATGGCTAAAATTCCAGTTGAAATTTTTTCAAAGTCCCTTAAAAATTTTCCAATTTTTGTCCCAATTCTTCCCATTCCCATTGAAACTTTTCAAATCCCTCTCAAAATTGTTGAAATTCTCTTGAAGCTTTTAAAATTCTCTCTAGAATTTTCAAAATCCATGGCCACATGTTTACAATTTCACGTCAAAAAATGGCTAAAATTCCAGTTGAAATATTTTCAAAGTCCCTTAAAAGTTTTCCAATTTTTGTCCCAATTCTTCCCATTCCCATTGAAACTTTTCAAATCCCTCTCAAAATTGTTGAAATTCTGTTGAAGCTTTTAAAATTCTCTCTAGAATTTTCAAAATCCATGGCCACATGTTTACAATTTCACGTCAAAAAATGGCTAAAATTCCAGTTGAAATTTTTTCAAAGTCCCTTAAAAATTTTCCAATTTTTGTCCCAATTCTTCCCATTCCCATTGAAACTTTTCAAATCCCTCTCAAAATTGTAGAAATTCTGTTGAAGCTTTTAAAATTCTCTCTAGAATTTTCAAAATCCATGTCCACATGTTTACAATTTCACGTCAAAAAATGGCTAAAATTCCAGTTGAAATGTTTTCAAAGTCCCTTAAAAATTTTCCAATTTTTGTCCCAATTCTTCCCATTCCCATTGAAACTTTTCAAATCCCTCTCAAAATTGTTGAAATTCTGTTGAAGCTTTTAAAATTCTCTCTAGAATTTTCAAAATCCATGTCCACATGTTTACAATTTCACGTCAAAAAATGGCTAAAATTCCAGTTGAAATTTTTTCAAAGTCCCTTAAAAATTTTCCAATTTTTGTCCCAATTCTTCCCATTCCCATTGAAACTTTTCAAATCCCTCTCAAAATTGTTGAAATTCTCTTGAAGCTTTTAAAATTCTCTCTAGAATTTTCAAAATCCATGTCCACATGTTTACAATTTCACGTCAAAAAATGGCTAAAATTCCAGTTGAAATTTTTTCAAAGTCCCTTAAAAATTTTCCGATTTTTGTCCCAATTCTTCCCATTCCCATTGAAACTTTTCAAATCCCTCTCAAAATTGTTGAAATTCTCTTGAAGCTTTTAAAATTCTCTCTAGAATTTTCAAAATCCATGGCCACATGTTTACAATTTCACATAAAAAAATTGTTAAAATTCCAGTTGAAATTTTTTCAAAGTCCCTTAAAAATTTTCCAATTTTTGTCCCAATTCTTCCCATTCCCATTGAAACTTTTCAAATCCCTCTCAAAATTGTTGAAATTCTCTTGAAGCTTTTAAAATTCTCTCTAGAATTTTCAAAATCCATGGCCACATGTTTACAATTTCACGTCAAAAAATGGCTAAAATTCCAGTTGAAATTTTTTCAAAGTCCCTTAAAAATTTTCCAATTTTTGTCCCAATTCTTCCCATTCCCATTGAAACTTTTCAAATCCCTCTCAAAATTGTTGAAATTCTCTTGAAGCTTTTAAAATTCTCTCTAGAATTTTCAAAATCCATGGCCACATGTTTACAATTTCACGTCAAAAAATGGCTAAAATTCCAGTTGAAATATCTTCAAAGTCCCTTAAAAATTTTCCAATTTTTGTCCCAATATTTCCCATTCTAATTGAAACTTTTCAAATCCCTCTCAAAATTGTTGAAATTCTCTTGAAGCTTTTAAAATTCTCTCTAGAATTTTCAAAATCCATGGCCACATGTTTACAATTTCACGTCAAAAAATGGCTAAAATTCCAGTTGAAATTTTTTCAAAGTCCCTTAAAAATTTTCCGATTTTTGTCCCAATTCTTCCCATTCCCATTGAAACTTTTCAAATCCCTCTCAAAATTGTTGAAATTCTGTTGAAGCTTTTAAAATTCTCTCTAGAATTTTCAAAATCCATGGCCACATGTTTACAATTTCACGTCAAAAAATGGCTAAAATTCCAGTTGAAATTTTTTCAAAGTCCCTTAAAAATTTTCCAATTTTTGTCCCAATTCTTCCCATTCCCATTGAAACTTTTCAAATCCCTCTCAAAATTGTTGAAATTCTGTTGAAACTTTTAAAATTCTCTCTAGAATTTTCAAAATCCATGGCCACATGTTTACAATTTCACATAAAAAAATGGCTAAAATTCCAGTTGAAATTTTTTCAAAGTCCCTTAAAAATTTTCCAATTTTTGTCCCAATTCTTCCCATTCCCATTGAAACTTTTCAAATCCCTCTCAAAATTGTTGAAATTCTCTTGAAGCTTTTAAAATTCTCTCTAGAATTTTCAAAATCCATGGCCACATGTTTACAATTTCACGTAAAAAAATTACTAAAATTCCAGTTGAAATTTTTTCAAAGTCCCTTAAAAATTTTCCAATTTTTGTCCCAATTCTTCCCATTCCCATTGAAACTTTTCAAATCCCTCTTAAAATTGTTGAAATTCTGTTGAAGCTATTAAAATTCTCTCTAGAATTTTCAAAATCCATGTCCACATGTTTACAATTTCACGTAAAAAAATGGCTAAAATTCCAGTTGAAATTTTTTCAAAGTCCCTTAAAAATTTTCCAATTTTTGTCCCAATTCTTCCCATTCCCATTGAAACTTTTCAAATCCCTCTCAAAATTGTTGAAATTCTCTTGAAGCTTTTAAAATTCTCTCTAGAATTTTCAAAATCCATGTCCACATGTTTACAATTTCACGACATAAATGGCTAAAATTCCAGTTGAAATTTTTTCAAAGTCCCTTAAAAATTTTCCAATTTTTGTCCCAATTCTTCCCATTCCCATTGAAACTTTTCAAATCCCTCTCAAAATTGTTGAAATTCTCTTGAAGCTTTTAAAATTCTCTCTAGAATTTTCAAAATCCATGGCCACATGTTTACAATTTCACGTCAAAAAATGGCTAAAATTCCAGTTGAAATTTTTTCAAAGTCCCTTAAAAATTTTCCAATTTTTGTCCCAATTCTTCCCATTCCCATTGAAACTTTTCAAATCCCTCTCAAAATTGTAGAAATTCTGTTGAAGCTTTTAAAATTCTCTCTAGAATTTTCAAATTCCATGGCCACATGTTTACAATTTCACGTCAAAAAATGGCTAAAATTCCAGTTGAAATTTTTTCAAAGTCCCTTAAAAATTTTCCAATTTTTGTCCCAATATTTCCCATTCCCATTGAAACTTTTCAAATCCCTCTCAAAATTGTTGAAATTCTCTTGAAGCTTTTAAAATTCTCTCTAGAATTTTCAAAATCCATGTCCACATGTTTACAATTTCACGTCAAAAAATGGCTAAAATTCCAGTTGAAATTTTTTCAAAGTCCCTTAAAAATTTTCCAATTTTTGTCCCAATTCTTCCCATTCCCATTGAAACTTTTCAAATCCCTCTCAAAATTGTTGAAATTCTGTTGAAGCTTTTAAAATTCTCTCTAGAATTTTCAAAATCCATGTCCACATGTTTACAATTTCACGTCAAAAAATGGCTAAAATTCCAGTTGAAATGTTTTCAAAGTCCCTTAAAAATTTTCCAATTTTTGTCCCAATTCTTCCCATTCCCATTGAAACTTTTCAAATCCCTCTCAAAATTGTTGAAATTCTCTTGAAGCTTTTAAAATTCTCTCTAGAATTTTCAAAATCCATGGCCACATGTTTACAATTTCACGTCAAAAAATGGCTAAAATTCCAGTTAAAATTTTTTCAAAGTCCCTTAAAAATTTTCCAATTTTTGTCCCAATTCTTCCCATTCCCATTGAAACTTTTCAAATCCCTCTCAAAATTGTTGAAATTCTCTTGAAGCTTTTAAAATTCTCTCTAGAATTTTCAAAATCCATGGCCACATGTTTACAATTTCACGTCAAAAAATGGCTAAAATTCCAGTTGAAATTTTTTCAAAGTCCCTTAAAAATTTTCCAATTTTTGTCCCAATTCTTCCCATTCCCATTGAAACTTTTCAAATCCCTCTCAAAATTGTTGAAATTCTCTTGAAGCTTTTAAAATTCTCTCTAGAATTTTCAAAATCCATGGCCACATGTTTACAATTTCACATAAAAAAATGGCTAAAATTCCAGTTGAAATTTTTTCAAAGTCCCTTAAAAATTTTCCAATTTTTGTCCCAATTCTTCCCATTCCCATTGAAACTTTTCAAATCCCTCTCAAAATTGTTGAAATTCTCTTGAAGCTTTTAAAATTCTCTCTAGAATTTTCAAAATCCATGGCCACATGTTTACAATTTCACATAAAAAAATTGTTAAAATTCCAGTTGAAATTTTTTCAAAGTCCCTTAAAAATTTTCCAATTTTTTGTCCCAATTCTTCCCATTCCCATTGAAACTTTTCAAATCCCTCTCAAAATTGTTGAAATTCTCTTGAAGCTTTTAAAATTCTCTCTAGAATTTTCAAAATCCATGGCCACATGTTTACAATTTCACGTCAAAAAATGGCTAAAATTCCAGTTGAAATTTTTTCAAAGTCCCTTAAAAATTTTCCAATTTTTGTCCCAATTCTTCCCATTCCCATTGAAACTTTTCAAATCCCTCTCAAAATTGTTGAAATTCTCTTGAAGCTTTTAAAATTCTCTCTAGAATTTTCAAAATCCATGGCCACATGTTTACAATTTCACGTCAAAAAATGGCTAAAATTCCAGTTGAAATTTTTTCAAAGTCCCTTAAAAATTTTCCAATTTTTGTCCCAATTCTTCCCATTCCCATTGAAACTTTTCAAATCCCTCTCAAAATTGTTGAAATTCTCTTGAAGCTTTTAAAATTCTCTCTAGAATTTTCAAAATCCATGGCCACATGTTTACAATTTCACGTCAAAAAATGGCTAAAATTCCAGTTGAAATATTTTCAAAGTCCCTTAAAAATTTTCCAATTTTTGTCCCAATATTTCCCATTCTAATTGAAACTTTTCAAATCCCTCTCAAAATTGTTGAAATTCTCTTGAAGCTTTTAAAATTCTCTCTAGAATTTTCAAAATCCATGGCCACATGTTTACAATTTCACGTCAAAAAATTGTTAAAATTCCGGTTGAAATTTTTTCAAAGTCCCTTAAAAATTTTCCAATTTTTGTCCCAATTCTTCCCATTCCCATTGAAACTTTTCAAATCCCTCTCAAAATTGTTGAAATTCTGTTGAAGCTAGAATTTTCAAAATCCATGGCCACATGTTTACAATTTCACGTCAAAAAATGGCTAAAATTCCAGTTGAAATTTTTTCAAAGTCCCTTCAAAATTTTCCAATTTTTGTCCCAATTCTTCCCATTCCCATTGAAACTTTTCAAATCCCTCTCAAAATTGTTGAAATTCTGTTGAAGCTTTTAAAATTCTCTCTAGAATTTTCAAAATCCATGGCCACATGTTTACAATTTCACATAAAAAAATTGCTAAAATTCCAGTTGAAATTTTTTCAAAGTCCCTTAAAAATTTTCCAATTTTTGTCCCAATTCTTCCATTCCCATTGAAACTTTTCAAATCCCTCTCAAAATTGTTGAAATTCTCTTGAAGCTTTTAAAATTCTCTCTAGAATTTTCAAATCCATGGCCACATGTTTACAATTTCACGTAAAAAAATTACTAAAATTCCAGTTGAAATTTTTCAAAGTCCCTTAAAAATTTTCCAATTTTTGTCCCAATTCTTCCCATTCCCATTGAAACTTTTCAAATCCCTCTTAAAATTGTTGAAATTCTGTTGAAGCTATTTAAAATTCTCTCTAGAATTTTCAAAATCCATGTTTACATGTTTACAATTTCACGTAAAAAAATGGCTAAAATTCCAGTTGAAATTTTTCAAAGTCCCTGAAAAATTTTCCAATTTTTGTCCCAATTCTTCCCATTCCCATTGAAACTTTTCAAATCCCTCTCAAATTGTTGAAATTCTCTTGAAGCTTTTAAAATTCTCTCTAGAATTTTCAAAATCCATGTCCACATGTTTACAATTTCACGACATAAATGGCTAAATTCCAGTTGAAATTTTTTCAAAGTCCCTTAAAAATTTTCCAATTTTTGTCCCAATTCTTCCCATTCCCATTGAAACTTTTCAAATCCCTCTCAAAATTGTTGAAATTCTCTTGAAGCTTTTAAAATTCTCTCTAGAATTTTCAAAATCCATGTCCACATGTTTACAATTTCACGTCAAAAAATGGCTAAAATTCCAGTTGAAATTTTTTCAAAGTCCCTTAAAAATTTTCCAATTTTTGTCCCAATTCTTCCCATTCCCATTGAAACTTTTCAAATCCCTCTCAAAATTGTTGAAATTCTCTTGAAGCTTTTAAAATTCTCTCTAGAATTTTCAAATTCCATGGCCACATGTTTACAATTTCACGTCAAAAAATGGCTAAAATTCCAGTTGAAATATTTTCAAAGTCCCTTAAAAATTTTCCAATTTTTGTCCCAATATTTCCCATTCCATTGAAACTTTTCAAATCCCTCTCAAAATTGTTGAAATTCTCTTGAAGCTTTTAAAATTCTCTCTAGAATTTTCAAAATCCATGTCCACATGTTTACAATTTCACATAAAAAAATGGCCTAAAATTCCAGTTGAAATTTTTTCAAAGTTCCCTTAAAAATTTTCCAATTTTTGTCCCAATTCTTCCCATTCCCATTGAAACTTTTCAAATCCCTCTCAAAATTGTTGAAATTCTGTTGAAGCTTTTAAAATTCTCTCTAGAATTTTCAAAATCCATGTCCACATGTTTACAATTTCACGTCAAAAAATGGCTAAAATTCCAGTTGAAATGTTTTCAAAGTCCCTTAAAAATTTTCCAATTTTTGTCCCAATTCTTCCCATTCCCATTGAAACTTTTCAAATCCCTCTCAAAATTGTAGAAATTCTGTTGAAGCTTTTAAAATTCTCTCTAGAATTTTCAAAATCCATGTCCACATGTTTACAATTTCACGTCAAAAAATGGCTAAAATTCCAGTTGAAATTTTTTCAAAGTCCCTTAAAAATTTTCCAATTTTTGTCCCAATTCTTCCCATTCCCATTGAAACTTTTCAAATCCCTCTCAAAATTGTTGAAATTCTCTTGAAGCTTTTAAAATTCTCTCTAGAATTTTCAAATTCCATGGCCACATGTTTACAATTTCACGTCAAAAAATGGCTAAAATTCCAGTTGAAATATTTTCAAAGTCCCTTAAAAATTTTCCAATTTTTGTCCCAATATTTCCCATTCCCATTGAAACTTTTCAAATCCCTCTCAAAATTGTTGAAATTCTCTTGAAGCTTTTAAAATTCTCTCTAGAATTTTCAAAATCCATGTCCACATGTTTACAATTTCACGTCAAAAAATGGCTAAAATTCCAGTTGAAATTTTTTCAAAGTCCCTTAAAAATTTTCCAATTTTTGTCCCAATTCTTCCCATTCCCATTGAAACTTCTCAAATCCCTCTCAAAATTGTAGAAATTCTGTTGAAGCTTTTAAAATTCTCTCTAGAATTTTCAAAATCCATGTCCACATGTTTACAATTTCACGTCAAAAAATGGCTAAAATTCCAGTTGAAATGTTTTCAAAGTCCCTTAAAAATTTTCCAATTTTTGTCCCAATTCTTCCCATTCCCATTGAAACTTTTCAAATCCCTCTCAAAATTGTTGAAATTCTCTTGAAGCTTTTAAAATTCTCTCTAGAATTTTCAAAATCCATGGCCACATGTTTACAATTTCACGTCAAAAAATGGCTAAAATTCCAGTTGAAATTTTTTCAAAGTCCCTTAAAAATTTTCCAATTTTTGTCCCAATTCTTCCCATTCCCATTGAAACTTTTCAAATCCCTCTCAAAATTGTTGAAATTCTCTTGAAGCTTTTAAAATTCTCTCTAGAATTTTCAAAATCCATGGCCACATGTTTACAATTTCACGTCAAAAAATGGCTAAAATTCCAGTTGAAATATCTTCAAAGTCCCTTAAAAATTTTCCAATTTTTGTCCCAATTCTTCCCATTCCCATTGAAACTTTTCAAATCCCTCTCAAAATTGTTGAAATTCTCTTGAAGCTTTTAAAATTCTCTCTAGAATTTTCAAAATCCATGGCCACATGTTTACAATTTCACGTCAAAAAATGGCTAAAATTCCAGTTGAAATTTTTTCAAAGTCCCTTAAAAATTTTCCAATTTTTGTCCCAATTCTTCCCATTCCCATTGAAACTTTTCAAATCCCTCTCAAAATCGTTGAAATTCTGTTGAAGCTTTTAAAATTCTCTCTAGAATTTTCAAAATCCATGTCCACATGTTTACAATTTCACGTAAAAAAATTGCTAAAATTCCAGCTGAAATTTTTTCAAAGTCCCTTAAAAAATTTCCAATTTTTGTCCCAATTCTTCCCATTCCCATTGAAACTTTTCAAATCCCTCTCAAAATTGTTGAAATTCTGTTGAAGCTTTTAAAATTCTCTCTAGAATTTTCAAAATCCATGGCCACATGTTTACAATTTCACATAAAAAAATGGCTAAAATTCCAGTTGAAATTTTTTCAAAGTCCCTTAAAAATTTTCCAATTTTTGTCCCAATTCTTCCCATTCCCATTGAAACTTTTCAAATCCCTCTCAAAATTGTTGAAATTCTGTTGAAGCTTTTAAAATTCTCTCTAGAATTTTCAAAATCCATGTCCACATGTTTACAATTTCACGTCAAAAAATGGCTAAAATTCCAGTTGAAATTTTTTCAAAGTCCCTTAAAAATTTTCCAATTTTTGTCCCAATTCTTCCCATTCCCATTGAAACTTTTCAAATCCCTCTCAAAATTGTTGAAATTCTCTTGAAGCTTTTAAAATTCTCTCTAGAATTTTCAAAATCCATGGCCACATGTTTACAATTTCACGTCAAAAAATGGCTAAAATTCCAGTTGAAATATTTTCAAAGTCCCTTAAAAATTTTCCAATTTTTGTCCCAATATTTCCCATTCTAATTGAAACTTTTCAAATCCCTCTCAAAATTGTTGAAATTCTCTTGAAGCTTTTAAAATTCTCTCTAGAATTTTCAAAATCCATGGCCACATGTTTACAATTTCACGTCAAAAAATGGCTAAAATTCCAGTTGAAATTTTTTCAAAGTCCCTTAAAAATTTTCCAATTTTTGTCCCAATTCTTCCCATTCCCATTGAAACTTTTCAAATCCCTCTCAAAATTGTTGAAATTCTGTTGAAGCTTTTAAAATTCTCTCTAGAATTTTCAAAATCCATGGCCACATGTTTACAATTTCACGTCAAAAAATGGCTAAAATTCCAGTTGAAATTTTTTCAAAGTCCCTTAAAAATTTTCCAATTTTTGTCCCAATTCTTCCCATTCCCATTGAAACTTTTCAAATCCCTCTCAAAATTGTTGAAATTCTCTTGAAGCTTTTAAAATTCTCTCTAGAATTTTCAAAATCCATGGCCACATGTTTACAATTTCACATAAAAAAATTGCTAAAATTCCAGTTGAAATTTTTTCAAAGTCCCTTAAAAATTTTCCAATTTTTGTCCCAATTCTTCCCATTCCCATTGAAACTTTTCAAATCCCTCTCAAAATTGTTGAAATTCTCTTGAAGCTTTTAAAATTCTCTCTAGAATTTTCAAAATCCATGGCCACATGTTTACAATTTCACGTAAAAAAATTACTAAAATTCCAGTTGAAATTTTTTCAAAGTCCCTTAAAAATTTTCCAATTTTTGTCCCAATTCTTCCCATTCCCATTGAAACTTTTCAAATCCCTCTCAAAATTGTTGAAATTCTGTTGAAGCTATTAAAATTCTCTCTAGAATTTTCAAAATCCATGTCCACATGTTTACAATTTCACGTAAAAAAATGGCTAAAATTCCAGTTGAAATTTTTTCAAAGTCCGTGAAAAATTTTCCAATTTTTGTCCCAATTCTTCCCATTCCCATTGAAACTTTTCAAATCCCTCTCAAAATTGTTGAAATTCTCTTGAAGCTTTTAAAATTCTCTCTAGAATTTTCAAAATCCATGTCCACATGTTTACAATTTCACGTCAAAAAATGGCTAAAATTCCAGTTGAAATTTTTTCAAAGTCCCTTAAAAATTTTCCAATTTTTGTCCCAATTCTTCCCATTCCCATTGAAACTTTTCAAATCCCTCTCAAAATTGTTGAAATTCTCCTGAAGCTTTTAAAATTCTCTCTAGAATTTTCAAAATCCATGGCCACATGTTTACAATTTCACGTCAAAAAATGGCTAAAATTCCAGTTGAAATTTTTTCAAAGTCCCTTAAAAATTTTCCAATTTTTGTCCCAATTCTTCCCATTCCCATTGAAACTTTTCAAATCCCTCTCAAAATTGTTGAAATTCTCTTGAAGCTTTTAAAATTCTCTCTAGAATTTTCAAAATCCATGGCCACATGTTTACAATTTCACGTCAAAAAATGGCTAAAATTCCAGTTGAAATTTTTTCAAAGTCCCTTAAAAATTTTCCAATTTTTGTCCCAATTCTTCCCATTCCCATTGAAACTTTTCAAATCCCTCTCAAAATTGTTGAAATTCTCTTGAAGCTTTTAAAATTCTCTCTAGAATTTTCAAAATCCATGGCCACATGTTTACAATTTCACGTCAAAAAATGGCTAAAATTCCAGTTGAAATATTTTCAAAGTCCCTTAAAAATTTTCCAATTTTTGTCCCAATATTTCCCATTCTAATTGAAACTTTTCAAATCCCTCTCAAAATTGTTGAAATTCTCTTGAAGCTTTTAAAATTCTCTCTAGAATTTTCAAAATCCATGGCCACATGTTTACAATTTCACATAAAAAAATTGCTAAAATTCCAGTTGAAATTTTTTCAAAGTCCCTTAAAAATTTTCCAATTTTTGTCCCAATTCTTCCCATTCCCATTGAAACTTTTCAAATCCCTCTCAAAATTGTTGAAATTCTCTTGAAGCTTTTAAAATTCTCTCTAGAATTTTCAAAATCCATGGCCACATGTTTACAATTTCACGTAAAAAAATTACTAAAATTCCAGTTGAAATTTTTTCAAAGTCCCTTAAAAATTTTCCAATTTTTGTCCCAATTCTTCCCATTCCCATTGAAACTTTTCAAATCCCTCTTAAAATTGTTGAAATTCTGTTGAAGCTATTAAAATTCTCTCTAGAATTTTCAAAATCCATGGCCACATGTTTACAATTTCACGTAAAAAAATGGCTAAAATTCCAGTTGAAATTTTTTCAAAGTCCCTGAAAAATTTTCCAATTTTTGTCCCAATTCTTCCCATTCCCATTGAAACTTTTCAAATCCCTCTCAAAATTGTTGAAATTCTCTTGAAGCTTTTAAAATTCTCTCTAGAATTTTCAAAATCCATGGCCACATGTTTACAATTTCACGACATAAATGGCTAAAATTCCAGTTGAAATTTTTTCAAAGTCCCTTAAAAATTTTCCAATTTTTGTCCCAATTCTTCCCATTCCCATTGAAACTTTTCAAATCCCTCTCAAAATTGTTGAAATTCTCTTGAAGCTTTTAAAATTCTCTCTAGAATTTTCAAATTCCATGGCCACATATTTACAATTTCACGTCAAAAAATGGCTAAAATTCCAGTTGAAATATTTTCAAAGTCCCTTAAAAATTTTCCAATTTTTGTCCCAATATTTCCCATTCCCATTGAAACTTTTCAAATCCCTCTCAAAATTGTTGAAATTCTGTTGAAGCTTTTAAAATTCTCTCTAGAATTTTCAAAATCCATGTCCACATGTTTACAATTTCACGTCAAAAAATGGCTAAAATTCCAGTTGAAATTTTTTCAAAGTCCCTTAAAAATTTTCCAATTTTTGTCCCAATTCTTCCCATTCCCATTGAAACTTTTCAAATCCCTCTCAAAATTGTTGAAATTCTGTTGAAGCTTTTAAAATTCTCTCTAGAATTTTCAAAATCCATGTCCACATGTTTACAATTTCACGTCAAAAAATGGCTAAAATTCCAGTTGAAATGTTTTCAAAGTCCCTTAAAAATTTTCCAATTTTTGTCCCAATTCTTCCCATTCCCATTGAAACTTTTCAAATCCCTCTCAAAATTGTAGAAATTCTGTTGAAGCTTTTAAAATTCTCTCTAGAATTTTCAAAATCCATGTCCACATGTTTACAATTTCACGTCAAAAAATGGCTAAAATTCCAGTTGAAATTTTTTCAAAGTCCCTTAAAAATTTTCCAATTTTTGTCCCAATTCTTCCCATTCCCATTGAAACTTTTCAAATTCCTCTCAAAATTGTTGAAATTCTCTTGAAGCTTTTAAAATTCTCTCTAGAATTTTCAAAATCCATGGCCACATGTTTACAATTTCACGTCAAAAAATGGCTAAAATTCCAGTTGAAATTTTTTCAAAGTCCCTTAAAAATTTTCCAATTTTTGTCCCAATTCTTCCCATTCCCATTGAAACTTTTCAAATCCCTCTCAAAATTGTTGAAATTCTCTTGAAGCTTTTAAAATTCTCTCTAGAATTTTCAAAATCCATGGCCACATGTTTACAATTTCACGTAAAAAAATGGCTAAAATTCCAGTTGAAATTTTTTCAAAGTCCCTTAAAAATTTTCCAATTTTTGTCCCAATTCTTCCCATTCCCATTGAAACTTTTCAAATCCCTCTCAAAATCGTTGAAATTCTGTTGAAGCTTTTAAAATTCTCTCTAGAATTTTCAAAATCCATGGCCACATGTTTACAATTTCACATAAAAAAATGGCTAAAATTCCAGTTGAAATTTTTTCAAAGTCCCTTAAAAATTTTCCAATTTTTGTCCCAATTCTTCCCATTCCCATTGAAACTTTTCAAATCCCTCTCCAAATTGTTGAAATTCTCTTGAAGCTTTTAAAATTCTCTCTAGAATTTTCAAAATCCATGTCCACATGTTTACAATTTCACATAAAAAAATGGCTAAAATTCCAGTTGAAATTTTTTCAAAGTCCCTTAAAAATTTTCCAATTTTTGTCCCAATTCTTCCCATTCCCATTGAAACTTTTCAAATCCCTCTCCAAATTGTTGAAATTCTCTTGAAGCTTTTAAAATTCTCTCTAGAATTTTCAAAATCCATGTCCACATGTTTACAATTTCACGTCAAAAAATGGCTAAAATTCCAGTTGAAATTTTTTCAAAGTCCCTTCAAAATTTTCCAATTTTTGTCCCAATTCTTCCCATTCCCATTGAAACTTTTCAAATCCCTCTCAAAATTGTTGAAATTCTGTTGAAGCTTTTAAAATTCTCTCTAGAATTTTCAAAATCCATGTCCACATGTTTACAATTTCACGTCAAAAAATGGCTAAAATTCCAGTTGAAATTTTTTCAAAGTCCCTTAAAAATTTTCCAATTTTTGTCCCAATTCTTCCCATTCCCATTGAAACTTTTCAAATCCCTCTCAAAATTGTTGAAATTCTGTTGAAGCTTTTAAAATTCTCTCTAGAATTTTCAAAATCCATGTCCACATGTTTACAATTTCACGTCAAAAAATGGCTAAAATTCCAGTTGAATTTTTTTCAAAGTCCCTTAAAAATTTTCCAATTTTTGTCCCAATTCTTCCCATTCCCATTGAAACTTTTCAAATCCCTCTCAAAATTGTTGAAATTCTCTTGAAGCTTTTAAAATTCTCTCTAGAATTTTCAAAATCCATGGCCACATGTTTACAATTTCACATAAAAAAATTGCTAAAATTCCAGTTGAAATTTTTTCAAAGTCCCTTAAAAATTTTCCAATTTTTGTCCCAATTCTTCCCATTCCCATTGAAACTTTTCAAATCCCTCTCAAAATTGTTGAAATTCTCTTGAAGCTTTTAAAATTCTCTCTAGAATTTTCAAATTCCATGGCCACATGTTTACAATTTCACGTCAAAAAATGGCTAAAATTCCAGTTGAAATATTTTCAAAGTCCCTTAAAAATTTTCCAATTTTTGTCCCAATATTTCCCATTCCCATTGAAACTTTTCAAATCCCTCTCAAAATTGTTGAAATTCTCTTGAAGCTTTTAAAATTCTCTC
The DNA here is from genome assembly GCF_964273445.1 of Streptopelia decaocto. Classification (NCBI taxonomy): domain Eukaryota; kingdom Metazoa; phylum Chordata; class Aves; order Columbiformes; family Columbidae; genus Streptopelia; species Streptopelia decaocto. The sequence goes on from NW_028115114.1 coordinate 15,110, forward strand.
TAGAATTTTCAAAATCCATGTCCACATGTTTACAATTTCACGTCAAAAAATGGCTAAAATTCCAGTTGAAATTTTTTCAAAGTCCCTTAAAAATTTTCCAATTTTTGTCCCAATTCTTCCCATTCCCATTGAAACTTTTCAAATCCCTCTCAAAATTGTTGAAATTCTGTTGAAGCTTTTAAAATTCTCTCTAGAATTTTCAAAATCCATGTCCACATGTTTACAATTTCACGTCAAAAAATGGCTAAAATTCCAGCTGAAATTTTTTCAAAGTCCCTTAAAAATTTTCCAATTTTTGTCCCAATTCTTCCCATTCCCATTGAAACTTTTCAAATCCCTCTCAAAATTGTAGAAATTCTGTTGAAGCTTTTAAAATTCTCTCTAGAATTTTCAAAATCCATGTCCACATGTTTACAATTTCACGTCAAAAAATGGCTAAAATTCCAGTTGAAATTTTTTCAAAGTCCCTTAAAAATTTTCCAATTTTTGTCCCAATTCTTCCCATTCCCATTGAAACTTTTCAAATTCCTCTCAAAATTGTTGAAATTCTCTTGAAGCTTTTAAAATTCTCTCTAGAATTTTCAAAATCCATGTCCACATGTTTACAATTTCACGTCAAAAAATGGCTAAAATTCCAGTTGAAATTTTTTCAAAGTCCCTTAAAAATTTTCCAATTTTTGTCCCAATTCTTCCCATTCCCATTGAAACTTTTCAAATCCCTCTCAAAATTGTTGAAATTCTCTTGAAGCTTTTAAAATTCTCTCTAGAATTTTCAAAATCCATGGCCACATGTTTACAATTTCACGTCAAAAAATGGCTAAAATTCCAGTTGAAATTTTTTCAAAGTCCCTTAAAAATTTTCCAATTTTTGTCCCAATTCTTCCCATTCCCATTGAAACTTTTCAAATCCCTCTCAAAATCGTTGAAATTCTGTTGAAGCTTTTAAAATTCTCTCTAGAATTTTCAAAATCCATGTCCACATGTTTACAATTTCACGTAAAAAAATTGCTAAAATTCCAGCTGAAATTTTTTCAAAGTCCCTTAAAAAATTTCCAATTTTTGTCCCAATTCTTCCCATTCCCATTGAAACTTTTCAAATCCCTCTCAAAATTGTTGAAATTCTGTTAAAGCTTTTAAAATTCTCTCTAGAATTTTCAAAATCCATGGCCACATGTTTACAATTTCACATAAAAAAATGGCTAAAATTCCAGTTGAAATTTTTTCAAAGTCCCTTAAAAATTTTCCCATTTTTGTCCCAATTCTTCCCATTCCCATTGAAACTTTTCAAATCCCTCTCAAAATTGTTGAAATTCTGTTGAAGCTTTTAAAATTCTCTCTAGAATTTTCAAAATCCATGTCCACATGTTTACAATTTCACATAAAAAAATGGCTAAAATTCTAGTTGAAATTTTTTCAAAGTCCCTTTAAAATTTTCCAATTTTTGTCCCAATTCTTCCCATTCCCATTGAAACTTTTCAAATCCCTCTCAAAATTGTTGAAATTCTCTTGAAGCTTTTAAAATTCTCTCTAGAATTTTCAAAATCCATGTCCACATGTTTACAATTTCACGTCAAAAAATGGCTAAAATTCCAGTTGAAATTTTTTCAAAGTCCCTTAAAAATTTTCCAATTTTTGTCCCAATTCTTCCCATTCCCATTGAAACTTTTCAAATCCCTCTCAAAATTGTTGAAATTCTGTTGAAGCTTTTAAAATTCTCTCTAGAATTTTCAAAATCCATGGGCACATGTTTACAATTTCACGTCAAAAAATGGCTAAAATTCCAGTTGAAATTTTTTCAAAGTCCCTTAAAAATTTTCCAATTTTTGTCCCAATTCTTCCCATTCCCATTGAAACTTTTCAAATCCCTCTCAAAATTGTTGAAATTCTGTTGAAGCTTTTAAAATTCTCTCTAGAATTTTCAAAATCCATGTCCACATGTTTACAATTTCACGTCAAAAAATGGCTAAAATTCCAGTTGAATTTTTTTCAAAGTCCCTTAAAAATTTTCCAATTTTTGTCCCAATTCTTCCCATTCCCATTGAAACTTTTCAAATCCCTCTCAAAATTGTTGAAATTCTCTTGAAGCTTTTAAAATTCTCTCTAGAATTTTCAAAATCCATGTCCACATGTTTACAATTTCACATAAAAAAATGGCTAAAATTCCAGTTGAAATTTTTTCAAAGTCCCTGAAAAATTTTCCAATTTTTGTCCCAATTCTTCCCATTCCCATTGAAACTTTTCAAATCCCTCTCAAAATTGTTGAAATTCTCTTGAAGCTTTTAAAATTCTCTCTAGAATTTTCAAAATCCATGTCCACATGTTTACAATTTCACATAAAAAAATGGCTAAAGTTCCAGTTGAAATTTTTTCAAAGTCCCTTAAAAATTTTCCAATTTTTGTCCCAATTCTTCCCATTCCCATTGAAACTTTTCAAATCCCTCTCAAAATTGTTGAAATTCTCTTGAAGCTTTTAAAATTCTCTCTAGAATTTTCAAAATCCATGGCCACATGTTTACAATTTCACGTCAAAAAATGGCTAAAATTCCAGTTGAAATTTTTTCAAAGTCCCTGAAAAATTTTCCAATTTTTGTCCCAATTCTTCCCATTCCCATTGAAACTTTTCAAATCCCTCTCAAAATTGTTGAAATTCTGTTGAAGCTTTTAAAATTCTCTCTAGAATTTTCAAAATCCATGGCCACATGTTTACAATTTCACGTCAAAAAATGGCTAAAATTCCAGTTGAAATTTTTTCAAAGTCCCTTAAAAATTTTCCAATTTTTGTCCCAATTCTTCCCATTCCCATTGAAACTTTTCAAATCCCTCTCAAAATTGTTGAAATTCTGTTGAAGCTTTTAAAATTCTCTCTAGAATTTTCAAAATCCATGGCCACATGTTTACAATTTCACGTCAAAAAATTGCTAAAATTCCAGCTGAAATTTTTTCAAAGTCCCTTAAAAAATTTCCAATTTTTGTCCCAATTCTTCCCATTCCCATTGAAACTTTTCAAATCCCTCTCAAAATTGTTGAAATTCTCTTGAAGCTTTTAAAATTCTCTCTAGAATTTTCAAAATCCATGGCCACATGTTTACAATTTCACATAAAAAAATGGCTAAAATTCCAGTTGAAATTTTTTGAAAGTCCCTTAAAAATTCTCTGATTTTTGTCCCAATATTTCCCATTCCCATTGAAACTTTTCAAATCCCTCTCAAAATTGTTGAAATTCTCTTGAAGCTTTTAAAATTCTCTCTAGAATTTTCAAAATCCATGTCCACATGTTTACAATTTCACATAAAAAAATGGCTAAAGTTCCAGTTGAAATTTTTTCAAAGTCCCTTAAAAATTTTCCAATTTTTGTCCCAATTCTTCCCATTCCCATTGAAACTTTTCAAATCCCTCTCAAAATTGTTGAAATTCTCTTGAAGCTTTTAAAATTCTCTCTAGAATTTTCAAAATCCATGGCCACATGTTTACAATTTCACGTCAAAAAATGGCTAAAATTCCAGTTGAAATTTTTTCAAAGTCCCTTAAAAATTTTCCAATTTTTGTCCCAATTCTTCCCATTCCCATTGAAACTTTTCAAATCCCTCTCAAAATCGTTGAAATTCTGTTGAAGCTTTTAAAATTCTCTCTAGAATTTTCAAAATCCATGGCCACATGTTTACAATTTCACGTCAAAAAATGGCTAAAATTCCAGTTGAAATTTTTTCAAAGTCCCTTAAAAATTTTCCAATTTTTGTCCCAATTCTTCCCATTCCCATTGAAACTTTTCAAATCCCTCTCAAAATTGTTGAAATTCTGTTGAAGCTTTTAAAATTCTCTCTAGAATTTTCAAAATCCATGGCCACATGTTTACAATTTCACGTCAAAAAATTGCTAAAATTCCAGCTGAAATTTTTTCAAAGTCCCTTAAAAAATTTCCAATTTTTGTCCCAATTCTTCCCATTCCCATTGAAACTTTTCAAATCCCTCTCAAAATTGTTGAAATTCTCTTGAAGCTTTTAAAATTCTCTCTAGAATTTTCAAAATCCATGGCCACATGTTTACAATTTCACATAAAAAAATGGCTAAAATTCCAGTTGAAATTTTTTGAAAGTCCCTTAAAAATTCTCTGATTTTTGTCCCAATATTTCCCATTCCCATTGAAACTTTTCAAATCCCTCTCAAAATTGTTGAAATTCTGTTGAAGCTTTTAAAATTCTCTCTAGAATTTTCAAAATCCATGGCCACATGTTTACAATTTCACATAAAAAAATGGCTAAAATTCCAGTTGAAATTTTTTCAAAGTCCCTTAAAAATTTTCCAATTTTTGTCCCAATTCTTCCCATTCCCATTGAAACTTTTCAAATCCCTCTCAAAATTGTTGAAATTCTCTTGAAGCTTTTAAAATTCTCTCTAGAATTTTCAAAATCCATGGCCACATGTTTACAATTTCACGTCAAAAAATGGCTAAAATTCCAGTTGAAATTTTTTCAAAGTCCCTTAAAAATTTTCCAATTTTTGTCCCAATTCTTCCAATTCCCATTGAAACTTTTCAAATCCCTCTCAAAATTGTTGAAATTCTGTTGAAGCTTTTAAAATTCTCTCTAGAATTTTCAAAATCCATGTCCACATGTTTACAATTTCACGTCAAAAAATGGCTAAAATTCCAGTTGAAATTTTTTCAAAGTCCCTTAAAAATTTTCCAATTTTTGTCCCAATTCTTCCCATTCCCATTGAAACTTTTCAAATCCCTCTCCAAATTGTTGAAATTCTCTTGAAGCTTTTAAAATTCTCTCTAGAATTTTCAAAATCCATGGCCACATGTTTACAATTTCACGTCAAAAAATGGCTAAAATTCCAGTTGAAATTTTTTCAAAGTCCCTTAAAAATTTTCCAATTTTTGTCCCAATTCTTCCCATTCCCATTGAAACTTTTCAAATCCCTCTCAAAATTGTTGAAATTCTCTTGAAGCTTTTAAAATTCTCTCTAGAATTTTCAAAATCCATGGCCACATGTTTACAATTTCACATAAAAAAATGGCTAAAATTCCAGTTGAAATTTTTTCAAAGTCCCTTAAAAATTTTCCAATTTTTGTCCCAATTCTTCCCATTCCCATTGAAACTTTTCAAATCCCTCTCAAAATTGTTGAAATTCTCTTGAAGCTTTTAAAATTCTCTCTAGAATTTTCAAAATCCATGTCCACATGTTTACAATTTCACGTCAAAAAATGGCTAAAATTCCAGTTGAAATTTTTTCAAAGTCCCTTAAAAATTTTCCAATTTTTGTCCCAATTCTTCCCATTCCCATTGAAACTTTTCAAATCCCTCTCAAAATTGTTGAAATTCTCTTGAAGCTTTTAAAATTCTCTCTAGAATTTTCAAAATCCATGGGCACATGTTTACAATTTCACGTCAAAAAATGGCTAAAATTCCAGTTGAAATTTTTTCAAAGTCCCTTAAAAATTTTCCAATTTTTGTCCCAATTCTTCCCATTCCCATTGAAACTTTTCAAATCCCTCTCAAAATTGTTGAAATTCTGTTGAAGCTTTTAAAATTCTCTCTAGAATTTTCAAAATCCATGGCCACATGTTTACAATTTCACGTAAAAAAAATTGCTAAAATTCCAGCTGAAATTTTTTCAAAGTCCCTTAAAAATTTTCCAATTTTTGTCCCAATTCTTCCCATTCCCATTGAAACTTTTCAAATCCCTCTCAAAATTGTTGAAATTCTGTTGAAGCTTTTAAAATTCTCTCTAGAATTTTCAAAATCCATGGCCACATGTTTACAATTTCACGTCAAAAAATGGCTAAAATTCCAGTTGAAATTTTTTCAAAGTCCCTTAAAAATTTTCCAATTTTTGTCCCAATTCTTCCCATTCCCATGGAAACTTTTCAAATCCCTCTCAAAATTGTTGAAATTCTGTTGAAGCTTTTAAAATTCTCTCTAGAATTTTCAAAATCCATGGCCACATGTTTACAATTTCACGTAAAAAAATGGCTAAAATTCCAGTTGAAATTTTTTCAAAGTCCCTTAAAAATTTTCCAATTTTTGTCCCAATTCTTCCCATTCCCATTGAAACTTTTCAAATCCCTCTCAAAATTGTTGAAATTCTGTTGAAGCTTTTAAAATTCTCTCTAGAATTTTCAAAATCCATGTCCACATGTTTACAATTTCACGTCAAAAAATGGCTAAAATTCCAGTTGAATTTTTTTCAAAGTCCCTTAAAAATTTTCCAATTTTTGTCCCAATTCTTCCCATTCCCATTGAAACTTTTCAAATCCCTCTCAAAATTGTTGAAATTCTCTTGAAGCTTTTAAAATTCTCTCTAGAATTTTCAAAATCCATGGCCACATGTTTACAATTTCACGTCAAAAAATTGCTAAAATTCCAGTTGAAATGTTTTCAAAGTCCCTTAAAAATTTTCCAATTTTTGTCCCAATATTTCCCATTCCCATTGAAACTTTTCAAATCCCTCTCAAAATTGTTGAAATTCTCTTGAAGCTTTTAAAATTCTCTCTAGAATTTTCAAAATCCATGGCCACATGTTTACAATTTCACGTCAAAAAATGGCTAAAATTCCAGTTGAATTTTTTTCAAAGTCCCTTCAAAATTTTCCAATTTTTGTCCCAATTCTTCCCATTCCCATTGAAACTTTTCAAATTCCTCTCAAAATTGTTGAAATTCTCTTGAAGCTTTTAAAATTCTCTCTAGAATTTTCAAAATCCATGTCCACATGTTTACAATTTCACGTAAAAAAATTGCTAAAATTCCAGCTGAAATTTTTTCAAAGTCCCTTAAAAATTTTCCAATTTTTGTCCCAATTCTTCCCATTCCCATTGAAACTTTTCAAATCCCTCTCAAAATTGTTGAAATTCTGTTGAAGCTTTTAAAATTCTCTCTAGAATTTTCAAAATCCATGTCCACATGTTTACAATTTCACATAAAAAAATGGCTAAAATTCCAGTTGAAATTTTTTCAAAGTCCCTTAAAAATTTTCCAATTTTTGTCCCAATTCTTCCCATTCCCATTGAAACTTTTCAAATCCCTCTCAAAATTGTAGAAATTCTGTTGAAGCTTTTAAAATTCTCTCTAGAATTTTCAAAATCCATGTCCACATGTTTACAATTTCACGTCAAAAAATGGCTAAAATTCCAGTTGAAATTTTTTCAAAGTCCCTTAAAAATTTTCCAATTTTTGTCCCAATTCTTCCCATTCCCATTGAAACTTTTCAAATCCCTCTCAAAATTGTTGAAATTCTCTTGAAGCTTTTAAAATTCTCTCTAGAATTTTCAAAATGCATGGCCACATGTTTACAATTTCACGTCAAAAAATGGCTAAAATTCCAGTTGAAATTTTTTCAAAGTCCCTTAAAAATTTTCCAATTTTTGTCCCAATTCTTCCCATTCCCATTGAAACTTTTCAAATCCCTCTCAAAATTGTTGAAATTCTGTTAAAGCTTTTAAAATTCTCTCTAGAATTTTCAAAATCCATGTCCACATGTTTACAATTTCACGTAAAAAAATTGCTAAAATTCCAGCTGAAATTTTTTCAAAGTCCCTTAAAAATTTTCCAATTTTTGTCCCAATTCTTCCCATTCCCATTGAAACTTTTCAAATCCCTCTCAAAATTGTTGAAATTCTCTTGAAGCTTTTAAAATTCTCTCTAGAATTTTCAAAATCCATGGCCACATGTTTACAATTTCACGTCAAAAAATGGCTAAAATTCCAGTTGAAATTTTTTCAAAGTCCCTTAAAAATTTTCCAATTTTTGTCCCAATTCTTCCCATTCCCATTGAAACTTTTCAAATCCCTCTCAAAATTGTTGAAATTCTGTTGAAGCTTTTAAAATTCTCTCTAGAATTTTCAAAATCCATGGCCACATGTTTACAATTTCACGTCAAAAAATGGCTAAAATTCCAGTTGAAATTTTTTCAAAGTCCCTTAAAAATTTTCCAATTTTTGTCCCAATTCTTCCCATTCCCATTGAAACTTTTCAAATCCCTCTCAAAATTGTTGAAATTCTCTTGAAGCTTTTAAAATTCTCTCTAGAATTTTCAAAATCCATGGCCACATGTTTACAATTTCACGTAAAAAAATGGCTAAAATTCCAGTTGAAATTTTTTCAAAGTCCCTTAAAAATTTTCCAATTTTTGTCCCAATTCTTCCCATTCCCATTGAAACTTTTCAAATCCCTCTCAAAATCGTTGAAATTCTGTTAAAGCTTTTAAAATTCTCTCTAGAATTTTCAAAATCCATGTCCACATGTTTACAATTTCACGTAAAAAAATTGCTAAAATTCCAGCTGAAATTTTTTCAAAGTCCCTTAAAAATTTTCCAATTTTTGTCCCAATTCTTCCCATTCCCATTGAAACTTTTCAAATCCCTCTCAAAATTGTTGAAATTCTCTTGAAGCTTTTAAAATTCTCTCTAGAATTTTCAAAATCCATGGCCACATGTTTACAATTTCACATTAAAAAATGGCTAAAATTCCAGTTGAAATTTTTTGAAAGTCCCTTAAAAATTTTCCGATTTTTGTCCCAATAATTTCCCATTCCCATTGAAACTTTTCAAATCCCTCTCAAAATTGTTGAAATTCTGTTGAAGCTTTTAAAATTCTCTCTAGAATTTTCAAAATCCATGGCCACATGTTTACAATTTCACGTCAAAAAATGGCTAAAATTCCAGTTGAAATTTTTTCAAAGTCCCTTAAAAATTTTCCAATTTTTGTCCCAATTCTTCCCATTCCCATTGAAACTTTTCAAATCCCTCTCAAAATTGTTGAAATTCTGTTGAAGCTTTTAAAATTCTCTCTAGAATTTTCAAAATCCATGTCCACATGTTTACAATTTCACGTCAAAAAATGGCTAAAATTCCAGTTGAAATTTTTTCAAAGTCCCTTCAAAATTTTCCAATTTTTGTCCCAATTCTTCCCATTCCCATTGAAACTTTTCAAATCCCTCTCAAAATTGTTGAAATTCTCTTGAAGCTTTTAAAATTCTCTCTAGAATTTTCAAAATCCATGTCCACATGTTTACAATTTCACGTCAAAAAATGGCTAAAATTCCAGCTGAAATTTTTTCAAAGTCCCTTAAAAATTTTCCAATTTTTGTCCCAATTCTTCCCATTCCCATTGAAACTTTTCAAATCCCTCTCAAAATTGTTGAAATTCTCTTGAAGCTTTTAAAATTCTCTCTAGAATTTTCAAAATCCATGTCCACATGTTTACAATTTCACATAAAAAAATGGCTAAAATTCCAGTTGAAATTTTTTCAAAGTCCCTTAAAAATTTTCCAATTTTTGTCCCAATTCTTCCCATTCCCATTGAAACTTTTCAAATCCCTCTCAAAATCGTTGAAATTCTGTTAAAGCTTTTAAAATTCTCTCTAGAATTTTCAAAATCCATGTCCACATGTTTCCAATTTCACGTAAAAAAATTGCTAAAATTCCAGCTGAAATTTTTTCAAAGTCCCTTAAAAAATTTCCAATTTTTGTCCCAATTCTTCCCATTCCCATTGAAACTTTTCAAATCCCTCTCAAAATTGTTGAAATTCTGTTGAAGCTTTTAAAATTCTCTCTAGAATTTTCAAAATCCATGGCCACATGTTTACAATTTCACATAAAAAAATTGCTAAAATTCCAGCTGAAATTTTTTCAAAGTCCCTTAAAAATTTTCCAATTTTTGTCCCAATTCTTCCCATTCCCATTGAAACTTTTCAAATCCCTCTCAAAATTGTTGAAATTCTCTTGAAGCTTTTAAAATTCTCTCTAGAATTTTCAAAATCCATGTCCACATGTTTACAATTTCACATAAAAAAATGGCTAAAATTCCAGTTGAAATTTTTTCAAAGTCCCTTAAAAATTTTCCAATTTTTGTCCCAATTCTTCCCATTCCCATTGAAACTTTTCAAATCCCTCTCAAAATTGTTGAAATTCTCTTGAAGCTTTTAAAATTCTCTCTAGAATTTTCAAAATCCATGGCCACATGTTTACAATTTCACGTCAAAAAATGGCTAAAATTCCAGTTGAAATTTTTTCAAAGTCCCTTAAAAATTTTCCAATTTTTGTCCCAATTCTTCCCATTCCCATTGAAACTTTTCAAATCCCTCTCAAAATTGTTGAAATTCTGTTGAAGCTTTTAAAATTCTCTCTAGAATTTTCAAAATCCATGTCCACATGTTTACAATTTCACGTCAAAAAATGGCTAAAATTCCAGTTGAAATGTTTTCAAAGTCCCTTAAAAATTTTCCGATTTTTGTCCCAATTCTTCCCATTCCCATTGAAACTTTTCAAATCCCTCTCAAAATTGTTGAAATTCTCTTGAAGCTTTTAAAATTCTCTCTAGAATTTTCAAAATCCATGGCCACATGTTTACAATTTCACGTCAAAAAATGGCTAAAATTCCAGCTGAAATTTTTTCAAAGTCCCTTAAAAATTTTCCAATTTTTGTCCCAATTCTTCCCATTCCCATTGAAACTTTTCAAATCCCTCTCAAAATTGTTGAAATTCTGTTGAAGCTTTTAAAATTCTCTCTAGAATTTTCAAAATCCATGTCCACATGTTTACAATTTCACATAAAAAAATGGCTAAAATTCCAGTTGAAATTTTTTCAAAGTCCCTGAAAAATTTTCCAATTTTTGTCCCAATTCTTCCCATTCCCATTGAAACTTTTCAAATCCCTCTCAAAATCGTTGAAATTCTGTTAAAGCTTTTAAAATTCTCTCTAGAATTTTCAAAATCCATGTCCACATGTTTACAATTTCACGTAAAAAAATTGCTAAAATTCCAGCTGAAATTTTTTCAAAGTCCCTTAAAAAATTTCCAATTTTTGTCCCAATTCTTCCCATTCCCATTGAAACTTTTCAAATCCCTCTCAAAATTGTTGAAATTCTGTTGAAGCTTTTAAAATTCTCTCTAGAATTTTCAAAATCCATGGCCACATGTTTACCATTTCACATAAAAAAATGGCTAAAATTCCAGTTGAAATTTTTTCAAAGTCCCTTAAAAATTTTCCAATTTTTGTCCCAATTCTTCCCATTCCCATTGAAACTTTTCAAATCCCTCTCAAAATTGTTGAAATTCTCTTGAAGCTTTTAAAATTCTCTCTAGAATTTTCAAAATCCATGTCCACATTTTTACAATTTCACGTCAAAAAATGGCTAAAATTCCAGTTGAAATTTTTTCAAAGTCCCTTAAAAATTTTCCAATTTTTGTCCCAATTCTTCCCATTCCCATTGAAACTTTTCAAATCCCTCTCAAAATTGTTGAAATTCTCTTGAAGCTTTTAAAATTCTCTCTAGAATTTTCAAAATCCATGGCCACATGTTTACAATTTCACGTCAAAAAATTGCTAAAATTCCAGTTGAAATTTTTTCAAAGTCCCTTAAAAATTTTCCAATTTTTGTCCCAATTCTTCCCATTCCCATGGAAACTTTTCAAATCCCTCTCAAAATTGTTGAAATTCTGTTGAAGCTTTTAAAATTCTCTCTAGAATTTTCAAAATCCATGGGCACATGTTTACATATTTCACGTCAAAAAATGGCTAACATTCCAGTTGAAATTTTTTCAAAGTCCCTTAAAAATTTTCCAATTTTTGTCCCAATTCTTCCCATTCCCATTGAAACTTTTCAAATCCCTCTCAAAATTGTAGAAATTCTGTTGAAGCTTTTAAAATTCTCTCTAGAATTTTCAAAATCCATGTCCACATGTTTACAATTTCACGTCAAAAAATGGCTAAAATTCCAGTTGAAATTTTTTCAAAGTCCCTTAAAAATTTTCCAATTTTTGTCCCAATTCTTCCCATTCCCATTGAAACTTTTCAAATCCCTCTCAAAATTGTTGAAATTCTGTTGAAGCTTTTAAAATTCTCTCTAGAATTTTCAAAATCCATGGCCACATGTTTACAATTTCACATAAAAAAATGGCTAAAATTCCAGTTGAAATTTTTTCAAAGTCCCTTAAAAATTTTCCAATTTTTGTCCCAATTCTTCCCATTCCCATTGAAACTTTTCAAATCCCTCTCAAAATTGTTGAAATTCTCTTGAAGCTTTTAAAATTCTCTCTAGAATTTTCAAAATCCATGTCCACATGTTTACAATTTCACGTCAAAAAATGGCTAAAATTCCAGTTGAAATTTTTTCAAAGTCCCTTAAAAATTTTCCAATTTTTGTCCCAATTCTTCCCATTCCCATTGAAACTTTTCAAATCCCTCTCAAAATTGTAGAAATTCTGTTGAAGCTTTTAAAATTCTCTCTAGAATTTTCAAAATCCATGTCCACATGTTTACAATTTCACGTCAAAAAATGGCTAAAATTCCAGTTGAAATTTTTTCAAAGTCCCTTAAAAATTTTCCAATTTTTGTCCCAATTCTTCCCATTCCCATTGAAACTTTTCAAATCCCTCTCAAAATTGTTGAAATTCTGTTGAAGCTTTTAAAATTCTCTCTAGAATTTTCAAAATCCATGGCCACATGTTTACAATTTCACGTCAAAAAATGGCTAAAATTCCAGTTGAAATTTTTTCAAAGTCCCTTAAAAATTTTCCCATTTTTGTCCCAATTCTTCCCATTCCCATTGAAACTTTTCAAATCCCTCTCAAAATTGTTGAAATTCTCTTGAAGCTTTTAAAATTCTCTCTAGAATTTTCAAAATCCATGGCCACATGTTTACAATTTCACGTCAAAAAATGGCTAAAATTCCAGTTGAAATTTTTTCAAAGTCCCTTAAAAATTTTCCAATTTTTGTCCCAATTCTTCCCATTCCCATTGAAACTTTTCAAATCCCTCTCAAAATTGTAGAAATTCTGTTGAAGCTTTTAAAATTCTCTCTAGAATTTTCAAAATCCATGGCCATATGTTTACAATTTCACATAAAAAAATTGTTAAAATTCCGGTTGAAATTTTTTCAAAGTCCCTTAAAAATTTTCCAATTTTTGTCCCAATTCTTCCCATTCCCATTGAAACTTTTCAAATCCCTCTCAAAATTGTTGAAATTCTGTTGAAGCTTTTAAAATTCTCTCTAGAATTTTCAAAATCCATGTCCACATGTTTACAATTTCACGTCAAAAAATGGCTAAAATTCCAGTTGAAATTTTTTCAAAGTCCCTTAAAAATTTTCCAATTTTTGTCCCAATTCTTCCCATTCCCATTGAAACTTTTCAAATCCCTCTCAAAATTGTTGAAATTCTCTTGAAGCTTTTAAAATTCTCTCTAGAATTTTCAAAATCCATGGCCACATGTTTACAATTTCACGTCAAAAAATTGCTAAAATTCCAGTTGAAATGTTTTCAAAGTCCCTTAAAAATTTTCCAATTTCTGTCCCAATATTTCCCATTCCCATTGAAACTTTTCAAATCCCTCTCAAAATTGTTGAAATTCTCTTGAAGCTTTTAAAATTCTCTCTAGAATTTTCAAAATCCATGGCCACATGTTTACAATTTCACGTCAAAAAATGGCTAAAATTCCAGTTGAATTTTTTCAAAGTCCCTTCAAAATTTTCCAATTTTTGTCCCAATTCTTCCCATTCCCATTGAAACTTTTCAAATTCCTCTCAAAATTGTTGAAATTCTCTTGAAGCTTTTAAAATTCTCTCTAGAATTTTCAAAATCCATGTCCACATGTTTACAATTTCACGTAAAAAAATTGCTAAAATTCCAGCTGAAATTTTTTCAAAGTCCCTTAAAAATTTTCCAATTTTTGTCCCAATTCTTCCCATTCCCATTGAAACTTTTCAAATCCCTCTCAAAATTGTTGAAATTCTGTTGAAGCTTTTAAAATTCTCTCTAGAATTTTCAAAATCCATGTCCACATGTTTACAATTTCACATAAAAAAATGGCTAAAATTCCAGTGGAAATTTTTTCAAAGTCCCTTAAAAATTTTCCAATTTTTGTCCCAATTCTTCCCATTCCCATTGAAACTTTTCAAATCCCTCTCAAAATTGTTGAAATTCTCTTGAAGCTTTTAAAATTCTCTCTAGAATTTTCAAAATCCATGGCCACATGTTTACAATTTCACGTCAAAAAATGGCTAAAATTCCAGTTGAAATTTTTTCAAAGTCCCTTAAAAATTTTCCAATTTTTGTCCCAATTCTTCCCATTCCCATTGAAACTTTTCAAATCCCTCTCAAAATTGTTGAAATTCTCTTGAAGCTTTTAAAATTCTCTCTAGAATTTTCAAAATCCATGGCCACATGTTTACAATTTCACGTAAAAAAATGGCTAAAATTCCAGTTGAAATTTTTTCAAAGTCCCTTAAAAATTTTCCAATTTTTGTCCCAATTCTTCCCATTCCCATTGAAACTTTTCAAATCCCTCTCAAAATCGTTGAAATTCTGTTAAAGCTTTTAAAATTCTCTCTAGAATTTTCAAAATCCATGTCCACATGTTTACAATTTCACGTAAAAAAATTGCTAAAATTCCAGCTGAAATTTTTTCAAAGTCCCTTAAAAATTTTCCAATTTTTGTCCCAATTCTTCCCATTCCCATTGAAACTTTTCAAATCCCTCTCAAAATTGTTGAAATTCTCTTGAAGCTTTTAAAATTCTCTCTAGAATTTTCAAAATCCATGTCCACATGTTTACAATTTCACATTAAAAAATGGCTAAAATTCCAGTTGAAATTTTTTGAAAGTCCCTTAAAAATTTTCCGATTTTTGTCCCAATATTTCCCATTCCCATTGAAACTTTTCAAATCCCTCTCAAAATTGTTGAAATTCTGTTGAAGCTTTTAAAATTCTCTCTAGAATTTTCAAAATCCATGGCCACATGTTTACAATTTCACGTCAAAAAATGGCTAAAATTCCAGTTGAAATTTTTTCAAAGTCCCTTAAAAATTTTCCAATTTTTGTCCCAATTCTTCCCATTCCCATTGAAACTTTTCAAATCCCTCTCAAAATTGTTGAAATTCTCTTGAAGCTTTTAAAATTCTCTCTAGAATTTTCAAAATCCATGGCCACATGTTTACAATTTCACGTCAAAAAATGGCTAAAATTCCAGTTGAAATTTTTTCAAAGTCCCTTAAAAATTTTCCAATTTTTGTCCCAATTCTTCCCATTCCCATTGAAACTTTTCAAATCCCTCTCAAAATTGTTGAAATTCTGTTGAAGCTTTTAAAATTCTCTCTAGAATTTTCAAAATCCATGGCCACATGTTTACAATTTCACATAAAAAAATGGCTAAAATTCCAGTTGAAATTTTTTCAAAGTCCCTTAAAAATTTTCCAATTTTTGTCCCAATTCTTCCCATTCCCATTGAAACTTTTCAAATCCCTCTCAAAATTGTTGAAATTCTCTTGAAGCTTTTAAAATTCTCTCTAGAATTTTCAAAATCCATGTCCACATGTTTACAATTTCACGTCAAAAAATGGCTAAAATTCCAGTTGAAATTTTTTCAAAGTCCCTTAAAAATTTTCCAATTTTTGTCCCAATTCTTCCCATTCCCATTGAAACTTTTCAAATCCCTCTCAAAATTGTAGAAATTCTGTTGAAGCTTTTAAAATTCTCTCTAGAATTTTCAAAATCCATGTCCACATGTTTACAATTTCACGTCAAAAAATGGCTAAAATTCCAGTTGAAATTTTTTCAAAGTCCCTTAAAAATTTTCCAATTTTTGTCCCAATTCTTCCCATTCCCATTGAAACTTTTCAAATCCCTCTCAAAATTGTTGAAATTCTGTTGAAGCTTTTAAAATTCTCTCTAGAATTTTCAAAATCCATGGCCACATGTTTACAATTTCACGTCAAAAAATGGCTAAAATTCCAGTTGAAATTTTTTCAAAGTCCCTTAAAAATTTTCCCATTTTTGTCCCAATTCTTCCCATTCCCATTGAAACTTTTCAAATCCCTCTCAAAATTGTTGAAATTCTCTTGAAGCTTTTAAAATTCTCTCTAGAATTTTCAAAATCCATGGCCACATGTTTACAATTTCACGTCAAAAAATGGCTAAAATTCCAGTTGAAATTTTTTCAAAGTCCCTTAAAAATTTTCCAATTTTTGTCCCAATTCTTCCCATTCCCATTGAAACTTTTCAAATCCCTCTCAAAATTGTAGAAATTCTGTTGAAGCTTTTAAAATTCTCTCTAGAATTTTCAAAATCCATGGCCATATGTTTACAATTTCACATAAAAAAATTGTTAAAATTCCGGTTGAAATTTTTTCAAAGTCCCTTAAAAATTTTCCAATTTTTGTCCCAATTCTTCCCATTCCCATTGAAACTTTTCAAATCCCTCTCAAAATTGTTGAAATTCTGTTGAAGCTTTTAAAATTCTCTCTAGAATTTTCAAAATCCATGGCCACATGTTTACAATTTCACGTCAAAAAATGGCTAAAATTCCAGTTGAAATTTTTTCAAAGTCCCTTAAAAATTTTCCAATTTTTGTCCCAATTCTTCCCATTCCCATTGAAACTTTTCAAATCCCTCTCAAAATTGTTGAAATTCTCTTGAAGCTTTTAAAATTCTCTCTAGAATTTTCAAAATCCATGGCCACATGTTTACAATTTCACGTCAAAAAATTGCTAAAATTCCAGTTGAAATGTTTTCAAAGTCCCTTAAAAATTTTCCAATTTTTGTCCCAATATTTCCCATTCCCATTGAAACTTTTCAAATCCCTCTCAAAATTGTTGAAATTCTCTTGAAGCTTTTAAAATTCTCTCTAGAATTTTCAAAATCCATGGCCACATGTTTACAATTTCACGTCAAAAAATTGCTAAAATTCCAGCTGAAATTTTTTCAAAGTCCCTTAAAAATTTTCCAATTTTTGTCCCAATTCTTCCCATTCCCATTGAAACTTTTCAAATCCCTCTCAAAATTGTTGAAATTCTGTTGAAGCTTTTAAAATTCTCTCTAGAATTTTCAAAATCCATGTCCACATGTTTACAATTTCACATAAAAAAATGGCTAAAATTCCAGTGGAAATTTTTTCAAAGTCCCTTAAAAATTTTCCAATTTTTGTCCCAATTCTTCCCATTCCCATTGAAACTTTTCAAATCCCTCTCAAAATTGTTGAAATTCTCTTGAAGCTTTTAAAATTCTCTCTAGAATTTTCAAAATCCATGGCCACATGTTTACAATTTCACGTCAAAAAATGGCTAAAATTCCAGTTGAAATTTTTTCAAAGTCCCTTAAAAATTTTCCAATTTTTGTCCCAATTCTTCCCATTCCCATTGAAACTTTTCAAATCCCTCTCAAAATTGTTGAAATTCTCTTGAAGCTTTTAAAATTCTCTCTAGAATTTTCAAAATCCATGGCCACATGTTTACAATTTCACGTAAAAAAATGGCTAAAATTCCAGTTGAAATTTTTTCAAAGTCCCTTAAAAATTTTCCAATTTTTGTCCCAATTCTTCCCATTCCCATTGAAACTTTTCAAATCCCTCTCAAAATCGTTGAAATTCTGTTAAAGCTTTTAAAATTCTCTCTAGAATTTTCAAAATCCATGTCCACATGTTTACAATTTCACGTAAAAAAATGGCTAAAATTCCAGTTGAAATTTTTTCAAAGTCCCTTAAAAATTTTCCAATTTTTGTCCCAATTCTTCCCATTCCCATTGAAACTTTTCAAATCCCTCTCAAAATTGTTGAAATTCTGTTGAAGCTTTTAAAATTCTCTCTAGAATTTTCAAAATCCATGGCCACATGTTTACAATTTCACATAAAAAAATGGCTAAAATTCCAGTTGAAATTTTTTCAAAGTCCCTTAAAAATTTTCCAATTTTTGTCCCAATTCTTCCCATTCCCATTGAAACTTTTCAAATCCCTCTCAAAATTGTTGAAATTCTCTTGAAGCTTTTAAAATTCTCTCTAGAATTTTCAAAATCCATGTCCACATGTTTACAATTTCACGTCAAAAAATGGCTAAAATTCCAGTTGAAATTTTTTCAAAGTCCCTTAAAAATTTTCCAATTTTTGTCCCAATTCTTCCCATTCCCATTGAAACTTTTCAAATCCCTCTCAAAATTGTAGAAATTCTGTTGAAGCTTTTAAAATTCTCTCTAGAATTTTCAAAATCCATGTCCACATGTTTACAATTTCACGTCAAAAAATGGCTAAAATTCCAGTTGAAATTTTTTCAAAGTCCCTTAAAAATTTTCCAATTTTTGTCCCAATTCTTCCCATTCCCATTGAAACTTTTCAAATCCCTCTCAAAATTGTTGAAATTCTGTTGAAGCTTTTAAAATTCTCTCTAGAATTTTCAAAATCCATGGCCACATGTTTACAATTTCACGTCAAAAAATGGCTAAAATTCCAGTTGAAATTTTTTCAAAGTCCCTTAAAAATTTTCCCATTTTTGTCCCAATTCTTCCCATTCCCATTGAAACTTTTCAAATCCCTCTCAAAATTGTTGAAATTCTCTTGAAGCTTTTAAAATTCTCTCTAGAATTTTCAAAATCCATGGCCACATGTTTACAATTTCACGTCAAAAAATGGCTAAAATTCCAGTTGAAATTTTTTCAAAGTCCCTTAAAAATTTTCCAATTTTTGTCCCAATTCTTCCCATTCCCATTGAAACTTTTCAAATCCCTCTCAAAATTGTAGAAATTCTGTTGAAGCTTTTAAAATTCTCTCTAGAATTTTCAAAATCCATGGCCATATGTTTACAATTTCACATAAAAAAATTGTTAAAATTCCGGTTGAAATTTTTTCAAAGTCCCTTAAAAATTTTCCAATTTTTGTCCCAATTCTTCCCATTCCCATTGAAACTTTTCAAATCCCTCTCAAAATTGTTGAAATTCTGTTGAAGCTTTTAAAATTCTCTCTAGAATTTTCAAAATCCATGGCCACATGTTTACAATTTCACGTCAAAAAATGGCTAAAATTCCAGTTGAAATTTTTTCAAAGTCCCTTAAAAATTTTCCAATTTTTGTCCCAATTCTTCCCATTCCCATTGAAACTTTTCAAATCCCTCTCAAAATTGTTGAAATTCTCTTGAAGCTTTTAAAATTCTCTCTAGAATTTTCAAAATCCATGGCCACATGTTTACAATTTCACGTCAAAAAATTGCTAAAATTCCAGTTGAAATGTTTTCAAAGTCCCTTAAAAATTTTCCAATTTTTGTCCCAATATTTCCCATTCCCATTGAAACTTTTCAAATCCCTCTCAAAATTGTTGAAATTCTCTTGAAGCTTTTAAAATTCTCTCTAGAATTTTCAAAATCCATGGCCACATGTTTACAATTTCACGTCAAAAAATTGCTAAAATTCCAGCTGAAATTTTTTCAAAGTCCCTTAAAAATTTTCCAATTTTTGTCCCAATTCTTCCCATTCCCATTGAAACTTTTCAAATCCCTCTCAAAATTGTTGAAATTCTGTTGAAGCTTTTAAAATTCTCTCTAGAATTTTCAAAATCCATGTCCACATGTTTACAATTTCACATAAAAAAATGGCTAAAATTCCAGTGGAAATTTTTTCAAAGTCCCTTAAAAATTTTCCAATTTTTGTCCCAATTCTTCCCATTCCCATTGAAACTTTTCAAATCCCTCTCAAAATTGTTGAAATTCTCTTGAAGCTTTTAAAATTCTCTCTAGAATTTTCAAAATCCATGGCCACATGTTTACAATTTCACGTCAAAAAATGGCTAAAATTCCAGTTGAAATTTTTTCAAAGTCCCTTAAAAATTTTCCAATTTTTGTCCCAATTCTTCCCATTCCCATTGAAACTTTTCAAATCCCTCTCAAAATTGTTGAAATTCTCTTGAAGCTTTTAAAATTCTCTCTAGAATTTTCAAAATCCATGGCCACATGTTTACAATTTCACGTAAAAAAATGGCTAAAATTCCAGTTGAAATTTTTTCAAAGTCCCTTAAAAATTTTCCAATTTTTGTCCCAATTCTTCCCATTCCCATTGAAACTTTTCAAATCCCTCTCAAAATCGTTGAAATTCTGTTAAAGCTTTTAAAATTCTCTCTAGAATTTTCAAAATCCATGTCCACATGTTTACAATTTCACGTAAAAAAATGGCTAAAATTCCAGTTGAAATTTTTTCAAAGTCCCTTAAAATTTTCCAATTTTTGTCCCAATTCTTCCCATTCCCATTGAAACTTTTCAAATCCCTCTCAAAATTGTTGAAATTCTCTTGAAGCTTTTAAAATTCTCTCTAGAATTTTCAAAATCCATGGCCACATGTTTACAATTTCACATTAAAAAATGGCTAAAATTCCAGTTGAAATTTTTTGAAAGTCCCTTAAAAATTTTCCGATTTTTGTCCCAATATTTCCCATTCCCATTGAAACTTTTCAAATCCCTCTCAAAATTGTTGAAATTCTGTTGAAGCTTTTAAAATTCTCTCTAGAATTTTCAAAATCCATGGCCACATGTTTACAATTTCACGTCAAAAAATGGCTAAAATTCCAGTTGAAATTTTTTCAAAGTCCCTTAAAAATTTTCCAATTTTTGTCCCAATTCTTCCCATTCCCATTGAAACTTTTCAAATCCCTCTCAAAATTGTTGAAATTCTCTTGAAGCTTTTAAAATTCTCTCTAGAATTTTCAAAATCCATGGCCACATGTTTACAATTTCACGTAAAAAAATGGCTAAAATTCCAGTTGAAATTTTTTCAAAGTCCCTTAAAAATTTTCCAATTTTTGTCCCAATTCTTCCCATTCCCATTGAAACTTTTCAAATCCCTCTCAAAATCGTTGAAATTCTGTTAAAGCTTTTAAAATTCTCTCTAGAATTTTCAAAATCCATGTCCACATGTTTACAATTTCACGTAAAAAAATTGCTAAAATTCCAGCTGAAATTTTTCAAAGTCCCTTAAAAATTTTCCAATTTTTGTCCCAATTCTTCCCATTCCCATTGAAACTTTTCAAATCCCTCTCAAAATTGTTGAAATTCTCTTGAAGCTTTTAAAATTCTCTCTAGAATTTTCAAAATCCATGGCCACATGTTTACAATTTCACATTAAAAAATGGCTAAAATTCCAGTTGAAATTTTTTGAAAGTCCCTTAAAAATTTTCCGATTTTTGTCCCAATATTTCCCATTCCCATTGAAACTTTTCAAATCCCTCTCAAAATTGTTGAAATTCTGTTGAAGCTTTTAAAATTCTCTCTAGAATTTTCAAAATCCATGGCCACATGTTTACAATTTCACGTCAAAAAATGGCTAAAATTCCAGTTGAAATTTTTTCAAAGTCCCTTAAAAATTTTCCAATTTTTGTCCCAATTCTTCCCATTCCCATTGAAACTTTTCAAATCCCTCTCAAAATTGTTGAAATTCTGTTGAAGCTTTTAAAATTCTCTCTAGAATTTTCAAAATCCATGTCCACATGTTTACAATTTCACGTCAAAAAATGGCTAAAATTCCAGTTGAAATTTTTTCAAAGTCCCTTCAAAATTTTCCAATTTTTGTCCCAATTCTTCCCATTCCCATTGAAACTTTTCAAATCCCTCTCAAAATCGTTGAAATTCTGTTAAAGCTTTTAAAATTCTCTCTAGAATTTTCAAAATCCATGTCCACATGTTTACAATTTCACGTAAAAAAATTGCTAAAATTCCAGCTGAAATTTTTTCAAAGTCCCTTAAAAATTTTCCAATTTTTGTCCCAATTCTTCCCATTCCCATTGAAACTTTTCAAATCCCTCTCAAAATTGTTGAAATTCTCTTGAAGCTTTTAAAATTCTCTCTAGAATTTTCAAAATCCATGGCCACATGTTTACAATTTCACATAAAAAAATTGCTAAAATTCCAGCTGAAATTTTTTCAAAGTCCCTTAAAAATTTTCCAATTTTTGTCCCAATTCTTCCCATTCCCATTGAAACTTTTCAAATCCCTCTCAAAATTGTTGAAATTCTGTTGAAGCTTTTAAAATTCTCTCTAGAATTTTCAAAATCCATGTCCACATGTTTACAATTTCACATAAAAAAATGGCTAAAATTCCAGTTGAAATTTTTTCAAAGTCCCTTAAAAATTTTCCAATTTTTGTCCCAATTCTTCCCATTCCCATTGAAACTTTTCAAATCCCTCTCAAAATTGTTGAAATTCTCTTGAAGCTTTTAAAATTCTCTCTAGAATTTTCAAAATCCATGGCCACATGTTTACAATTTCACGTCAAAAAATGGCTAAAATTCCAGTTGAAATTTTTTCAAAGTCCCTTAAAAATTTTCCAATTTTTGTCCCAATTCTTCCCATTCCCATTGAAACTTTTCAAATCCCTCTCAAAATTGTTGAAATTCTGTTGAAGCTTTTAAAATTCTCTCTAGAATTTTCAAAATCCATGTCCACATGTTTACAATTTCACGTCAAAAAATGGCTAAAATTCCAGTTGAAATGTTTTCAAAGTCCCTTAAAAATTTTCCGATTTTTGTCCCAATTCTTCCCATTCCCATTGAAACTTTTCAAATCCCTCTCAAAATTGTTGAAATTCTCTTGAAGCTTTTAAAATTCTCTCTAGAATTTTCAAAATCCATGGCCACATGTTTACAATTTCACGTCAAAAAATGGCTAAAATTCCAGCTGAAATTTTTTCAAAGTCCCTTAAAAATTTTCCAATTTTTGTCCCAATTCTTCCCATTCCCATTGAAACTTTTCAAATCCCTCTCAAAATTGTTGAAATTCTGTTGAAGCTTTTAAAATTCTCTCTAGAATTTTCAAAATCCATGGCCACATGTTTACAATTTCACATAAAAAAATGGCTAAAATTCCAGTTGAAATTTTTTCAAAGTCCCTTAAAAATTTTCCAATTTTTGTCCCAATTCTTCCCATTCCCATTGAAACTTTTCAAATCCCTCTCAAAATCGTTGAAATTCTGTTAAAGCTTTTAAAATTCTCTCTAGAATTTTCAAAATCCATGTCCACATGTTTACAATTTCACGTAAAAAAATTGCTAAAATTCCAGCTGAAATTTTTTCAAAGTCCCTTAAAAAATTTCCAATTTTTGTCCCAATTCTTCCCATTCCCATTGAAACTTTTCAAATCCCTCTCAAAATTGTTGAAATTCTGTTGAAGCTTTTAAAATTCTCTCTAGAATTTTCAAAATCCATGGCCACATGTTTACAATTTCACGTCAAAAAATGGCTAAAATTCCAGTTGAAATTTTTTCAAAGTCCCTTAAAAATTTTCCAATTTTTGTCCCAATTCTTCCCATTCCCATTGAAACTTTTCAAATCCCTCTCAAAATTGTTGAAATTCTGTTGAAGCTTTTAAAATTCTCTCTAGAATTTTCAAAATCCATGTCCACATTTTTACAATTTCACGTCAAAAAATGGCTAAAATTCCAGTTGAAATTTTTTCAAAGTCCCTTAAAAATTTTCCAATTTTTGTCCCAATTCTTCCCATTCCCATTGAAACTTTTCAAATCCCTCTCAAAATTGTTGAAATTCTCTTGAAGCTTTTAAAATTCTCTCTAGAATTTTCAAAATCCATGGCCACATGTTTACAATTTCACGTCAAAAAATGGCTAAAATTCCAGTTGAAATTTTTTCAAAGTCCCTTAAAAATTTTCCAATTTTTGTCCCAATTCTTCCCATTCAAATTGAAACTTTTCAAATCCCTCTCAAAATTGTTGAAATTCTGTTGAAGCTTTTAAAATTCTCTCTAGAATTTTCAAAATCCATGGGCACATGTTTACAATTTCACGTCAAAAAATGGCTAAAATTCCAGTTGAAATTTTTTCAAAGTCCCTTAAAAATTTTCCAATTTTTGTCCCAATTCTTCCCATTCCCATTGAAACTTTTCAAATCCCTCTCAAAATTGTAGAAATTCTGTTGAAGCTTTTAAAATTCTCTCTAGAATTTTCAAAATCCATGTCCACATGTTTACAATTTCACGTCAAAAAATGGCTAAAATTCCAGTTGAAATTTTTTCAAAGTCCCTTAAAAATTTTCCAATTTTTGTCCCAATTCTTCCCATTCCCATTGAAACTTTTCAAATCCCTCTCAAAATTGTTGAAATTCTGTTGAAGCTTTTAAAATTCTCTCTAGAATTTTCAAAATCCATGGCCACATGTTTACAATTTCACATAAAAAAATGGCTAAAATTCCAGTTGAAATTTTTTCAAAGTCCCTTAAAAATTTTCCAATTTTTGTCCCAATTCTTCCCATTCCCATTGAAACTTTTCAAATCCCTCTCAAAATTGTTGAAATTCTCTTGAAGCTTTTAAAATTCTCTCTAGAATTTTCAAAATTCATGGCCACATGTTTACAATTTCACGTCAAAAAATGGCTAAAATTCCAGCTGAAATTTTTTCAAAGTCCCTTAAAAATTTTCCAATTTTTGTCCCAATTCTTCCCATTCCCATTGAAACTTTTCAAATCCCTCTCAAAATTGTAGAAATTCTGTTGAAGCTTTTAAAATTCTCTCTAGAATTTTCAAAATCCATGTCCACATGTTTACAATTTCACGTAAAAAAATGGCCAAAATTCCAGTTGAAATTTTTTCAAAGTCCCTTAAAAATTTTCCAATTTTTGTCCCAATTCTTCCCATTCCCATTGAAACTTTTCAAATCCCTCTCAAAATTGTTGAAATTCTGTTGAAGCTTTTAAAATTCTCTCTAGAATTTTCAAAATCCATGGCCACATGTTTACAATTTCACGTCAAAAAATTGCTAAAATTCCAGTTGAAATTTTTTCAAAGTCCCTTAAAAATTTTCCAATTTTTGTCCCAATTCTTCCCATTCCCATTGAAACTTTTCAAATCCCTCTCAAAATTGTTGAAATTCTGTTAAAGCTTTTAAAATTCTCTCTAGAATTTTCAAAATCCATGTCCACATGTTTACAATTTCACGTAAAAGAATTGCTAAAATTCCAGCTGAAATTTTTTCAAAGTCCCTTAAAAAATTTCCAATTTTTGTCCCAATTCTTCCCATTCCCATTGAAACTTTTCAAATCCCTCTCAAAATTGTAGAAATTCTGTTGAAGCTTTTAAAATTCTCTCTAGAATTTTCAAAATCCATGTCCACATGTTTACAATTTCACATTAAAAAATGGCTAAAATTCCAGTTGAAATTTTTTCAAAGTCCCTTAAAAATTTTCCAATTTTTGTCCCAATTCTTCCCATTCCCATTGAAACTTTTCAAATCCCTCTCAAAATTGTTGAAATTCTGTTGAAGCTTTTAAAATTCTCTCTAGAATTTTCAAAATCCATGGCCACATGTTTACAATTTCACGTCAAAAAATGGCTAAAATTCCAGTTGAAATTTTTTCAAAGTCCCTTAAAAATTTTCCAATTTTTGTCCCAATTCTTCCCATTCCCATTGAAACTTTTCAAATCCCTCTCAAAATTGTTGAAATTCTCTTGAAGCTTTTAAAATTCTCTCTAGAATTTTCAAAATCCATGTCCACATGTTTACAATTTCACGTAAAAAAATTGCTAAAATTCCAGCTGAAATTTTTTCAAAGTCCCTTAAAAAATTTCCAATTTTTGTCCCAATTCTTCCCATTCCCATTGAAACTTTTCAAATCCCTCTCAAAATTGTTGAAATTCTGTTGAAGCTTTTAAAATTCTCTCTAGAATTTTCAAAATCCATGGCCACATGTTTACAATTTCACATAAAAAAATGGCTAAAATTCCAGTTGAAATTTTTTCAAAGTCCCTTAAAATTTTCCAATTTTTGTCCCAATTCTTCCCATTC
>NW_028115113.1:0-35898 GCF_964273445.1 Streptopelia decaocto
CATTCCCATTGAAACTTTTCAAATCCCTCTCAAAATTGTTGAAATTCTCTTGAAGCTTTTAAAATTCTCTCTAGAATTTTCAAAATCCATGTCCACATGTTTACAATTTCACGTCAAAAAATGGCTAAAATTCCAGTTGAAATTTTTTCAAAGTCCCTTAAAAATTTTCCAATTTTTGTCCCAATTCTTCCCATTCCCATTGAAACTTTTCAAATCCCTCTCAAAATTGTTGAAATTCTCTTGAAGCTTTTAAAATTCTCTCTAGAATTTTCAAAATCCATGTCCACATGTTTACAATTTCACGTCAAAAAATGGCTAAAATTCCAGTTGAAATTTTGTCAAAGTCCCTGAAAAATTTTCCAATTTTTGTCCCAATTCTTCCCATTCCCATTGAAACTTTTCAAATCCCTCTCAAAATTGTTGAAATTCTCTTGAAGCTTTTAAAATTCTCTCTAGAATTTTCAAAATCCATGTCCACATGTTTACAATTTCACGTCAAAAAAATGGCTAAAATTCCAGTTGAAATTTTTTCAAAGTCCCTGAAAAATTTTCCAATTTTTGTCCCAATTCTTCCCATTCCCATTGAAACTTTTCAAATCCCTCTCAAAATTGTTGAAATTCTGTTGAAGCTTTTAAAATTCTCTCTAGAATTTTCAAAATCCATGGCCACATGTTTACAATTTCACGTCAAAAAATGGCTAAAATTCCAGTTGCAATTTTTTCAAAGTCCCTTAAAAATTTTCCAATTTTTGTCCCAATTCTTCCCATTCCCATTGAAACTTTTCAAATCCCTCTCAAAATTGTTGAAATTCTGTTGAAGCTTTTAAAATTCTCTCTAGAATTTTCAAAATCCATGTCCACATGTTTACAATTTCACGTCAAAAAATTGGAAAATTCCAGTTGAAATTTTTTCAAAGTCCCTTAAAAATTTTCCAATTTTTGTCCCAATTCTTCCCATTCCCATTGAAACTTTTCAAATCCCTCTCAAAATTGTTGAAATTCTGTTGAAGCTTTTAAAATTCTCTCTAGAATTTTCAAAATCCATGTCCACATGTTTATAATTTCACATAAAAAATTGCTAAAATTCCAGTTGAAATTTTTTTCAAAGTCCCTTAAAAATTTTCCAATTTTTGTCCCAATTCTTCCCATTCCCATTGAAACTTTTCAAATCCCTCTCAAAATTGTGGAAATTCTCTTGAAGCTTTTAAAATTCTCTCTAGAATTTTCAAAATCCATGTCCACATGTTTACAATTTCACGTCAAAAAATGGCTAAAATTCCAGTTGAAATTTTTTCAAAGTCCCTTAAAAATTTTCCAATTTTTGCCCCAATTCTTCCCATTCCCATTGAAACTTTTCAAATCCCTCTCAAAATTGTTGAAATTCTGTTGAAGCTTTTAAAATTCTCTCTAGAATTTTCAAAATCCATGTCCACATGTTTACAATTTCACGTCAAAAAATGGCTAAAATTCCAGTTGAAATTTTTTCAAAGTCCCTGAAAAATTTCCAATTTTTGTCCCAATTCTTCCCATTCCCATTGAAACTTTTCGAATCCCTCTCAAAATTGTTGAAATTCTCTTGAAGCTTTTAAAATTCTCTCTAGAATTTTCAAAATCCATGTCCACATGTTTACAATTTCACGTCAATAAATGGCTAAAATTCCAGTTGAAATTTTTTCAAAGTCCCTGAAAAATTTTCCAATTTTTGTCCCAATTCTTCCCATTCCCATTGAAACTTTTCAAATCCCTCTCAAAATTGTTGAAATTCTGTTGAAGCTTTTAAAATTCTCTCTAGAATTTTGAAAATCCATGTCCACATGTTTACAATTTCACGTCAAAAAATGGCTAAAATTCCAGTTGAAATTTTTTCAAAGTCCCTTAAAAATTTTCCAATTTTTGTCCCAATTCTTCCCATTCCCATTGAAACTTTTCAAATCCCTCTCAAAATTGTTGAAATTCTCTTGAAGCTTTTAAAATTCTCTCTAGAATTTTCAAAATCCATGTCCACATGTTTACAATTTCACGTCAAAAAATGGCTAAAATTCCAGTTGAAATTTTTTCAAAGTCCCTTAAAAATTTTCCAATTTTTGTCCCAATTCTTCCCATTCCCATTGAAACTTTTCAAATCCCTCTCAAAATTGTTGAAATTCTCTTGAAGCTTTTAAAATTCTCTCTAGAATTTTCAAAATCCATGTCCACATGTTTACAATTTCACATCAAAAAATTGCTAAAATTCCAGTTGAAATTTTTTCAAAGTCCCTGAAAAATTTTCCAATTTTTGTCCCAATTCTTCCCATTCCCATTGAAACTTTTCAAATCCCTCTCAAAATTGTGGAAATTCTGTTGAAGCTTTTAAAATTCTCTCTAGAATTTTCAAAATCCATGGCCACATGTTTACAATTTCACGTCAAAAAATGGCTAAAATTCCAGTTGCAATTTTTTCAAAGTCCTTAAAAATTTTCCAATTTTTGCCCCAATTCTTCCCATTCCCATTGAAACTTTTCAAATCCCTCTCAAAATTGTTGAAATTGTGTTGAAGCTTTTAAAATTCTCCCTAGAATTTTCAAAATCTATGTCCACATGTTTACAATTTCACGTCAAAAAATGGCTAAAATTCCAGTTGAAATTTTTTCAAAGTCCCTTAAAAATTTTCCAATTTTTGTCCCAATTCTTCCCACTCCCATTGAAACTTTTCAAATCCCTCTCAAAATTGTTGAAATTCTGTTGAAGCTTTTAAAATTCTCTCTAGAATTTTCAAAATCCATGGCCACATGTTTACAATTTCACGTAAAAAAAAATGCTAAAATTCCAGTTGAAATTTTTTCAAAGTCCCTTAAAAATTTTCCAATTTTTGTCCCAATTCTTCCCATTCCCATTGAAACTTTTCAAATCCCTCTCAAAATTGTTGAAATTCTCTTGAAGCTTTTAAAATTCTCTCTAGAATTTTCAAAATCCATGTCCACATGTTTACAATTTCACGTCAAAAAATTGGAAAATTCCAGTTGAAATTTTTTCAAAGTCCCTTAAAAATTTTCCAATTTTTGTACCAATTCTTCCCATTCCCATTGAAACTTTTCAAATCCCTCTCAAAATTGTTGAAATTCTGTTGAAGCTTTTAAAATTCTCTCTAGAATTTTCAAAATCCATGTCCACATGTTTATAATTTCACATAAAAAATTGCTAAAATTCCAGTTGAAATTTTTTCAAAGTCCCTTAAAAATTTTCCAATTTTTGTCCCAATTCTTCCCATTCCCATTGAAACTTTTCAAATCCCTCTCAAAATTGTTGAAATTCTATTGAAGCTTTTAAAATTCTCTCTAGAATTTTCAAAATCCATGTCCACATGTTTACAATTTCACGTCAAAAAATGGCTAAAATTCCAGTTGAAATTTTTTCAAAGTCCCTTAAAAATTTTCCAATTTTTGTCCCAATTCTTCCCATTCCCATTGAAACTTTTCAAATCCCTCTCAAAATTGTTGAAATTCTGTTGAAGCTTTTAAAATTCTCTCTAGAATTTTGAAAATCCATGTCCACATGTTTACAATTTCACGCCAAAAAATGGCTAAAATTCCAGTTGAAATTTTTTCAAAGTCCCTTAAAAATTTTCCAATTTTTGTCCCAATTCTTCCCATTCCCATTGAAACTTTTCAAATCCCTCTCAAAATTGTTGAAATTCTCTTGAAGCTTTTAAAATTCTCTCTACAATTTTCAAAATCCATGTCCACATGTTTACAATTTCACGTCAAAAAATTGGAAAATTCCAGTTGAAATTTTTTCAAAGTCCCTTAAAAATTTTCCAATTTTTGTCCCAATTCTTCCCATTCCCATTGAAACTTTTCAAATCCCTCTCAAAATTGTTGAAATTCTGTTGAAGCTTTTAAAATTCTCTCTAGAATTTTCAAAATCCATGTCCACATGTTTATAATTTCACATAAAAAATTGCTAAAATTCCAGTTGAAATTTTTTCAAAGTCCCTTAAAAATTTTCCAATTTTTGTCCCAATTCTTCCCATTCCCATTGAAACTTTTCAAATCCCTCTCAAAATTGTGGAAATTCTGTTGAAGCTTTTAAAATTCTCTCTAGAATTTTCAAAATCCATGTCCACATGTTTACAATTTCACGTCAAAAAATGGCTAAAATTCCAGTTGAAATTTTTTCAAAGTCCCTTAAAAATTTTCCAATTTTTGTCCCAATTCTTCCCATTCCCATTGAAACTTTTCAAATCCCTCTCCAAATTGTTGAAATTCTGTTGAAGCTTTTAAAATTCTCTCTAGAATTTTCAAAATCCATGTCCACATGTTTACAATTTCACGCCAAAAAATGGCTAAAATTCCAGTTGAAATTTTTTCAAAGTCCCTGAAAAATTTTCCAATTTTTGTCCCAATTCTTCCCATTCCCATTGAAACTTTTCAAATCCCTCTCAAAATTGTTGAAATTCTCTTGAAGCTTTTAAAATTCTCTCTAGAATTTTCAAAATCCATGTCCACATGTTTATAATTTCACATAAAAAAATTGCTAAAATTCCAGTTGAAATTTTTTCAAAGTCCCTGAAAAATTTTCCAATTTTTGTCCCAATTCTTCCCATTCCCATTGAAACTTTTCAAATCCCTCTCAAAATTGTTGAAATTCTGTTGAAGCTTTTAAAATTCTCTCTAGAATTTTCAAAATCCATGTCCACATGTTTACAATTTCACGTCAAAAAATGGCTAAAATTCCAGTTGAAATTTTTTCAAAGTCCCTGAAAAATTTTCCAATTTTTGTCCCAATTCTTCCCATTCCCATTGAAACTTTTCAAATCCCTCTCAAAATTGTGGAAATTCTGTTGAAGCTTTTAAAATTCTCTCTAGAATTTTCAAAATCCATGTCCACATGTTTATAATTTCACATAAAAAAATTGCTAAAATTCCAGTTGAAATTTTGTCAAAGTCCCTGAAAAATTTTCCAATTTTTGTCCCAATTCTTCCCATTCCCATTGAAACTTTTCAAATCCCTCTCAAAATTGTTGAAATTCTGTTGAAGCTTTTAAAATTCTCTCTAGAATTTTCAAAATCCATGTCCACATGTTTACAATTTCACGTCAAAAAATTGCTAAAATTCCAGTTGAAATTTTTTCAAAGTCCCTTAAAAATTTTCCAATTTTTGTCCCAATTCTTCCCATTCCCATTGAAACTTTTCAAATCCCTCTCAAAATTGTTGAAATTCTGTTGAAGCTTTTGAAATTCTCTCTAGAATTTTCAAAATCCATGTCCACATGTTTACAATTTCACGTCAAAAAATTGCTAAAATTCCAGTTGAAATTTTGTCAAAGTCCCTGAAAAATTTTTCAATTTTTGTCCCAATTCTTCCCATTCCCATTGAAACTTTTCAAATCCCTGTCAAAATTGTTGAAATTCTGTTGAAGCTTTTAAAATTCTCTCTAGAATTTTCAAAATCCATGGCCACATGTTTACAATTTCACGTCAAAAAATGGCTAAAATTCCAGTTGAAATTTTTTCAAAGTCCCTTAAAAATTTTCCAATTTTTGTCCCAATTCTTCCCGTTCCCATTGAAACTTTTCAAATCCCTCTCAAAATTGTTGAAATTCTGTTGAAGCTTTTAAAATTCTCTCTAGAATTTTCAAAATCCATGTCCACATGTTTACAATTTCACGTCAAAAAATTGCTAAAATTCCAGTTGAAATTTTTTCAAAGTCCCTTAAAAATTTTCCAATTTTTGTCCCAATTCTTCCCATTCCCATTGAAACTTTTCAAATCCCTCTCAAAATTGTGGAAATTCTGTTGAAGCTTTTAAAATTCTCTCTAGAATTTTCAAAATCCATGTCCACAAGTTTATAATTTCACATAAAAAAATTGCTAAAATTCCAGTTGAAATTTTGTCAAAGTCCCTTAAAAATTTTCCAATTTTTGTACCAATTCTTCCCATTCCCATTGAAACTTTTCAAATCCCTCTCAAAATTGTTGAAATTCTGTTGAAGCTTTTAAAATTCTCTCTAGAATTTTCAAAATCCATGTCCACATGTTTACAATTTCACGTCAAAAAATTACTAAAATTCCAGTTGAAATTTTTTCAAAGTCCCTTAAAAATTTTCCAATTTTTGTCCCAATTCTTCCCATTCCCATTGAAACTTTTCAAATCCCTCTCCAAATTGTTGAAATTCTGTTGAAGCTTTTGAAATTCTCTCTAGAATTTTCAAAATCCATGTCCACATGTTTACAATTTCACGTCAAAAAATTGCTAAAATTCCAGTTGAAATTTTTTCAAAGTCCCTGAAAAATTTTCCAATTTTTGTCCCAATTCTTCCCATTCCCATTGAAACTTTTCAAATCCCTGTCAAAATTGTTGAAATTCTGTTGAAGCTTTTAAAATTCTCTCTAGAATTTTCAAAATCCATGTCCACATGTTTACAATTTCACGTCAAAAAATTGCTAAAATTCCAGTTGAAATTTTGTCAAAGTCCCTTAAAAATTTTCCAATTTTTGTCCCAATTCTTCCCGTTCCCATTGAAACTTTTCAAATCCCTCTCCAAATCGTTGAAATTCTGTTGAAGCTTTTAAATTCTCTCTAGAATTTTCAAATCCATGGCCACATGTTTACAATTTCACGTCAAAAAATTGCTAAAATTCCAGTTGAAATTTTTTCAAAGTCCCTTAAAAATTTTCCAATTTTTGTCCCAATTCTTCCCATTCCATTGAAACTTTTCAAATCCCTGTCAAAATTGTTGAAATTCTGTTGAAGCTTTTAAAATTCTCTCTAGAATTTTCAAAATCCATGTCCACATGTTTACAATTTCACGTCAAAAAATGGCTAAAATTCCAGTTGAAATTTTTTCAAAGTCCCTGAAAAATTTTCCAATTTTTGTCCCAATTCTTCCCGTTCCCATTGAAACTTTTCAAATCCCTCTCAAAATTGTTGAAATTCTCTTGAAGCTTTTAAAATTCTCTCTAGAATTTTCAAAATCCATGGCCACATGTTTACAATTTCACGTCAAAAAATTGCTAAAATTCCAGTTGAAATTTTTTCAAAGTCCTTAAAAATTTTCCAATTTTTGTCCCAATTCTTCCCATTCCCATTGAAACTTTTCAAGTCCCTCTCAAAATTGTGGAAATTCTGTTGAAGCTTTTAAAATTCTCTCTAGAATTTTCAAAATCCATGTCCACATGTTTACAATTTCACGTCAAAAAATGGCTAAAATTCCAGTTGAAATTTTGTCAAAGTCCTGAAAAATTTTCCAATTTTTGTCCCAATTCTTCCCATTCCCATTGAAACTTTTCAAATCCCTCTCAAAAACTGTTGAAATCCTATTGAAAGTTTGAAACTTCTCTCTAGAATTTTTAAAATCCACTTCAAAATGTTTGCAATTTCACGTCAAAAAATGGCTAAAATTCCAGTTGAAATTTTTTTCAAAGTCCCTGAAAAATTTTCCAATTTTTGTCCCAATTCTTCCCATTCCCATTGAAACTTTTCAAATCCCTCTCAAAATTGTTGAAATTCTCTTGAAGCTTTTAAAATTCTCTCTAGAATTTTCAAAATCCATGGCCACATGTTTACAATTTCACGTCAAAAAATTGCTAAAATTCCAGTTGAAATTTTTTCAAAGTCCCTTAAAAATTTTCCAATTTCTGTCCCAATTCTTCCCATTCCCATTGAAACTTTTCAAATCCCTCTCAAAATTGTTGAAATTCTATTGAAGCTTTTAAAATTCTCTCTAGAATTTTCAAAATCCATGTCCACATGTTTACAATTTCACGTCAAAAAATGCTAAAATTCCAGTTGAAATTTTTCAAAGTCCCTTAAAAATTTTCCAATTTTTGTCCCAATTCTTCCCATTCCCATTGAAACTTTTCAAATCCCTCTCAAAATTGTTGAAATTCTGTTGAAGCTTTTAAAATTCTCTCTAGAATTTTCAAAATCCATGTCCACATGTTTACAATTTCACGTCAAAAAATGGCTAAAATGCCAGTTGAAATTTTTTCAAAGTCCCTTAAAATTTTCCAATTTTTGTCCCAATTCTTCCCATTCCCATTGAAACTTTTCAAATCCCTCTCAAAATTGTTGAAATTCTGTTGAAGCTTTTAAAATTCTTTCTAGAATTTTCAAAATCCACTTCAACATGTTTACAATTTCACGTCAAAATGGCTAAAATTCCAGTTGAAATTTTTTCAAAGTCCCTTAAAATTTTCCAATTTTTGTCCCAATTCTTCCCATTCCCATTGAAACTTTTCAAATCCCTCTCAAAATTGTTGAAATTCTGTTGAAGCTTTAAAATTCTCTCTAGAATTTTCAAAATCCATGTCCACATGTTTACAATTTCACGTCAAAATTGCTAAAATTCCATTTGAAATTTTTTCAAAGTCCCTTAAAAATTTTCCAATTTTTGCCCCAATTCTTCCCATTCCCATTGAAACTTTTCAAATCCCTCTCAAAATTGTGGAAATTCTGTTGAAGCTTTTAAAATTCTCTCTAGAATTTTCAAAATCCATGTCCACATGTTTACAATTTCACGTCAAAAAATGGCTAAAATTCCAGTTGAAATTTTTCAAAGTCCCTGAAAATTTTCCAATTTTTGTCCCAATTCTTCCCATTCCCATTGAAACTTTTCAAATCCCTCTCAAAATTGTTGAAATTCTGTTGAAGCTTTTAAAATTCTCTCTAGAATTTTCAAAATCCATGTCCACATGTTTACAATTTCACGTCAAAAAATGGCTAAAATTCCAGTTGAAATTTTTTCAAAGTCCCTTAAAAATTTTCCAATTTTTGTCCCAATTCTTCCCATTCCCATTGAAACTTTTCAAATCCCTCTCAAAATTGTTGAAATTCTCTTGAAGCTTTTAAAATTCTCTCTAGAATTTTCAAAATCCATGTCCACATGTTTACAATTTCACGTCAAAAAATGGCTAAAATTCCAGTTGAAATTTTTTTCAAAGTCCCTTAAAAATTTCCAATTTTTGTCCCAATTCTTCCCATTCCCATTGAAACTTTTCAAATCCCTCTCCAAATTGTTGAAATTCTCTTGAAGCTTTTAAAATTCTCTCTAGAATTTTCAAAATCCATGGCCACATGTTTACAATTTCACGTCAAAAAATGGCTAAAATTCCAGTTGAAATTTTTTCAAAGTCCCTTAAAATTTTCCAATTTTTGTCCCAATTCTTCCCATTCCCATTGAAACTTTTCAAATCCCTCTCAAAATTGTTGAAATTCTGTTGAAGCTTTTAAAATTCTCTCTAGAATTTTCAAAATCCATGTCCACATGTTTACAATTTCACGTCAAAAAATGGCTAAAATTCCAGTTGAAATTTTTTCAAAGTCCTTAAAAATTTTCCAATTTTTGTCCCAATTCTTCCCATTCCCATTGAAACTTTTCAAATCCCTCTCAAAATTGTTGAAATTCTGTTGAAGCTTTTAAAATTCTCTCTAGAATTTTCAAAATCCATGTCCACATGTTTACAATTTCACGTAAAAAAAAATGCTAAAATTCCAGTTGAAATTTTTTCGAAGTCCCTTCAAAATTTTCCAATTTTTGTCCCAATTCTTCCCATTCCCATTGAAACTTTTCAAATCCCTCTCAAAATTGTTGAAATTCTGTTGAAGCTTTAAAATTCTCTCTAGAATTTTCAAAATCCATGTCCACATGTTTACAATTTCACGTCAAAAAATGGCTAAAATTCCAGTATGAATTTTTTTCAAAGTCCCTTAAAAATTTTCCAATTTTTGTCCCAATTCTTCCCATTCCCATTGAAACTTTTCAAATCCCTCTCAAAATTGTTGAAATTCTGTTGAAGCTTTTAAAATTCTCTCTAGAATTTTCAAAATCCATGTCCACATGTTTACAATTTCACGTCAAAAAATGGCTAAAATTCCAGTTGAAATTTTTTCAAAGTCCCTTAAAAATTTTCCCATTTTTGTCCCAATTCTTCCCATTCCCATTGAAACTTTTCAAATCCCTCTCAAAATTGTTGAAATTCTGTTGAAGCTTTTAAATTCTCTCTAGAATTTTCAAAATCCATGTCCACATGTTTACAATTTCACATCAAAAAATGGCTAAAATTCCAGTTGAAATTTTTTCAAAGTCCCTTCAAAATTTTCCCATTTTGTCCCAATTCTTCCCATTCCCATTGAAACTTTTCAAATCCCTCTCAAAATTGTTGAAATTCTCTTGAAGCTTTTAAAATTCTCTCTAGAATTTTCAAAATCCATGTCCACATGTTTACAATTTCACGTCAAAAAATGGCTAAAATTCCAGTTGAAATTTTTTCAAAGTCCCTTAAAAATTTCCAATTTTTGTCCCAATTCTTCCCATTCCCATTGAAACTTTTCAAATCCCTCTCAAAATTGTTGAAATTCTGTTGAAGCTTTTAAAATTCTCTCTAGAATTTTCAAAATCCATGTCCACATGTTTACAATTTCACGTCAAAAAATGGCTAAAATTCCAGTTGAAATTTTTTCAAAGTCCCTTAAAAATTTTCCAATTTTTGTCCCAATTCTTCCCATTCCCATTGAAACTTTTCAAATCCCTCTCAAAATTGTTGAAATTCTGTTGAAGCTTTTAAAATTCTCTCTAGAATTTACAAAATCCACTTCAACATGTTTACAATTTCACGTAAAAAAATGGCTAAAATTCCAGTTGCAATTTTTTCAAAGTCCCTTCAAAATTTTCCAATTTTTGTCCCCAATTCTTCCCATTCCCATTGAAACTTTTCAAATCCCTCTCAAAATTGTTGAAATTCTGTTGAAGCTTTTAAAATTCTCTCTAGAATTTTTCAAAATCCATGTCCACATGTTTACAATTTCACGTCAAAAAATGGCTAAAATTCCAGTTGAAATTTTTTCAAAGTCCCTTAAAAATTTTCCAATTTTTGTCCCAATTCTTCCCATTCCCATTGAAACTTTTCAAATCCCTCTCAAAATTGTTGAAATTCTCTTGAAGCTTTTAAAATTCTCTCTAGAATTTTCAAAATCCATGTCCACATGTTTACAATTTCACGTAAAAAAAATTGCTAAAAGTCCAGTTGAAATTTTTTTCAAAGTCCCTTCAAAATTTTCCCATTTTTGTCCCAATTCTTCCCATTCCCATTGAAACTTTTCAAATCCCTCTCAAAATTGTTGAAATTCTCTTGAAGCTTTTAAAATTCTCTCTAGAATTTTCAAAATCCATGTCCACATGTTTACAATTTCACGTCAAAAAATGGCTAAAATTCCAGTTGAAATTTTTTCAAAGTCCCTTAAAAATTTTCCCATTTTTGTCCCATTTCTTCCCATTCCCATTGAAACTTTTCAAATCCCTCTCAAAATTGTTGAAATTCTGTTGAAGCTTTTAAAATTCTCTCTAGAATTTTCAAAATCCATGTCCACATGTTTACAATTCACGTCAAAAAATGGCTAAAATTCCAGTTGAAATTTTTCAAAGTCCCTTAAAAATTTTCCAATTTTTGTCCCAATTCTTCCCATTCCCATTGAAACTTTTCAAATCCCTCTCAAAATTGTTGAAATTCTGTTGAAGCTTTTAAAATTCTCTCTAGAATTTTCAAAATCCATGTCCACATGTTTACAATTTCACGTCAAAAAATGGCTAAAATTCCAGTATGAATTTTTTTCAAAGTCCCTGAAAAATTTTCCAATTTTTGTCCCAATTCTTCCCATTCCCATTGAAACTTTTCAAATCCCTCTCAAAATTGTTGAAATTCTGTTGAAGCTTTTAAAATTCTCTCTAGAATTTTCAAAATCCATGGCCACATGTTTACAATTTCACGTCAAAAATTGCTAAAATTCCAGTTGAAATTTTTTCAAAGTCCCTTAAAAATTTTCCAATTTTTGTCCCAATTCTTCCCATTCCCATTGAAACTTTTCAAATCCCTCTCAAAATTGTTGAAATTCTGTTGAAGCTTTTAAAATTCTCTCTAGAATTTTCAAAATCCATGTCCACATGTTTACAATTTCACGTCAAAAAATGGCTAAAATTCCAGTTGAAATTTTTCAAAGTCCCTTAAAAATTTTCCAATTTTTGTCCCAATTCTTCCCATTCCCATTGAAACTTTTCAAATCCCTCTCAAAATTGTTGAAATTCTGTTGAAGCTTTTAAAATTCTCTCTAGAATTTTCAAAATCCATGTCCACATGTTTACAATTTCACGTCAAAAAATGGCTAAAATTCCAGTTGAAATTTTTCAAAGTCCCTTAAAAATTTTCCAATTTTTGTCCCAATTCTTCCCATTCCCATTGAAACTTTTCAAATCCCTCTCAAAATTGTTGAAATTCTCTTGAAGCTTTTAAAATTCTCTCTAGAATTTTCAAAATCCATGTCCACATGTTTACAAGTTCACGTCAAAAAATTGCTAAAATTCCAGTTGAAATTTTTTCAAAGTCCCTTCCAAATTTTCCAATTTTTGTCCCAATTCTTCCCATTCCCATTGAAACTTTTCAAATCCCTCTCAAAATTGTTGAAATTCTGTTGAAGCTTTTAAAATTCTCTCTAGAATTTTCAAAATCCATGTCCACATGTTTATAATTTCACGTAAAAAAAATTGCTAAAATTCCAGTTGAAATTTTTTCAAAGTCCCTTAAAAATTTTCCAATTTTTGTCCCAATTCTTCCCATTCCCATTGAAACTTTTCAAATCCCTCTCAAAATTGTTGAAATTCTGTTGAAGCTTTTAAAAATTCTCTCTAGAATTTTCAAAATCCATGTCCACATGTTTACAATTTCACGTCAAAAAATGGCTAAAATTCCAGTTGAAATTTTTTCAAAGTCCCTTAAAAATTTTCCAATTTTTGTCCCAATTCTTCCCATTCCCATTGAAACTTTTCAAATCCCTCTCAAAATTGTTGAAATTCTGTTGAAGCTTTTAAAATTCTCTCTAGAATTTTCAAAATCCATGTCCACATGTTTACAATTTCACGTAAAAAAAATGCTAAAATTCCAGTTGAAATTTTTTCGAAGTCCCTTCAAAATTTTCCAATTTTTGTCCCAATTCTTCCCATTCCCATTGAAACTTTTCAAAATCCCTCTCAAAATTGTTGAAATTCTGTTGAAGCTTTTAAAATTCTCTCTAGAATTTTCAAAATCCATGTCCACATGTTTACAATTTCACGTCAAAAAATGGCTAAAATTCCAGTATGAATTTTTTTCAAAGTCCCTTAAAAATTTTCCAATTTTTGTCCCAATTCTTCCCATTCCCATTGAAACTTTTCAAATCCCTCTCAAAATTGTTGAAATTCTGTTGAAGCTTTTAAAATTCTCTCTAGAATTTTCAAAATCCATGTCCACATGTTTACAATTTCACGTCAAAAAATGGCTAAAATTCCAGTTGAAATTTTTTCAAAGTCCCTTAAAAATTTTCCCATTTTGTCCCAATTCTTCCCATTCCCATTGAAACTTTTCAAATCCCTCTCAAAATTGTTGAAATTCTGTTGAAGCTTTTAAAATTCTCTCTAGAATTTTCAAAATCCATGTCCACATGTTTACAATTTCACATCAAAAAATGGCTAAAATTCCAGTTGAAATTTTTTCAAAGTCCCTTCAAAATTTTCCCATTTTTGTCCCAATTCTTCCCATTCCCATTGAAACTTTTCAAATCCCTCTCAAAATTGTTGAAATTCTCTTGAAGCTTTTAAAATTCTCTCTAGAATTTTCAAAATCCATGTCCACATGTTTACAATTTCACGTCAAAAAATGGCTAAAATTCCAGTTGAAATTTTTTCAAAGTCCCTTAAAAATTTTCCAATTTTTGTCCCAATTCTTCCCATTCCCATTGAAACTTTTCAAATCCCTCTCAAAATTGTTGAAATTCTGTTGAAGCTTTTAAAATTCTCTCTAGAATTTTCAAAATCCATGTCCACATGTTTACAATTTCACGTCAAAAAATGGCTAAAATTCCAGTTGAAATTTTTTCAAAGTCCCTTAAAAATTTTCCAATTTTTGTCCCAATTTCTTCCCATTCCCATTGAAACTTTTCAAATCCCTCTCAAAATTGTTGAAATTCTGTTGAAGCTTTTAAAATTCTCTCTAGAATTTACAAAATCCACTTCAACATGTTTACAATTTCACGTAAAAAAATGGCTAAAATTCCAGTTGCAATTTTTTCAAAGTCCTTCAAAATTTTCCAATTTTGTCCCAATTCTTCCCATTCCCATTGAAACTTTTCAAAATCCCTCTCAAAATTGTTGAAATTCTGTTGAAGCTTTTAAAATTCTCTCTAGAATTTTCAAAATCCATGTCCACATGTTTACAATTTCACGTCAAAAAATGGCTAAAATTCCAGTTGAAATTTTTTCAAAGTCCCTTAAAAATTTTCCAATTTTTGTCCCAATTCTTCCCATTCCCATTGAAACTTTTCAAATCCCTCTCAAAATTGTTGAAATTCTCTTGAAGCTTTTAAAATTCTCTCTAGAATTTTCAAAATCCATGTCCACATGTTTACAATTTCACGTAAAAAAAATTGCTAAAAGTCCAGTTGAAATTTTTTCAAAGTCCCTTCAAAATTTTCCCATTTTTGTCCCAATTCTTCCCATTCCCATTGAAACTTTTCAAATCCCTCTCAAAATTGTTGAAATTCTCTTGAAGCTTTTAAAATTCTCTCTAGAATTTTCAAAATCCATGTCCACATGTTTACAATTTCACGTCAAAAAAATGGCTAAAATTCCAGTTGAAATTTTTTCAAAGTCCCTTAAAAATTTTCCCATTTTTGTCCCATTTCTTCCCATTCCCATTGAAACTTTTCAAATCCCTCTCAAAATTGTTGAAATTCTGTTGAAGCTTTTAAAATTCTCTCTAGAATTTTCAAAATCCATGTCCACATGTTTACAATTTCACGTCAAAAAATGGCTAAAATTCCAGTTGAAATTTTTTCAAAGTCCCTTAAAAATTTTCCAATTTTTGTCCCAATTCTTCCCATTCCCATTGAAACTTTTCAAATCCCTCTCAAAATTGTTGAAATTCTGTTGAAGCTTTTAAAATTCTCTCTAGAATTTTCAAAATCCATGTCCACATGTTTACAATTTCACGTCAAAAATGGCTAAAATTCCAGTATGAATTTTTTTCAAAGTCCCTGAAAATTTTCCAATTTTTGTCCCAATTCTTCCCATTCCCATTGAAACTTTTCAAATCCCTCTCAAAATTGTTGAAATTCTGTTGAAGCTTTTAAAATTCTCTCTAGAATTTTCAAAATCCATGGCCACATGTTTACAATTTCACGTCAAAAAATTGCTAAAATTCCAGTTGAAATTTTTTCAAAGTCCCTTAAAAATTTTCCAATTTTTGTCCCAATTCTTCCCATTCCCATTGAAACTTTTCAAATCCCCTCTCAAAATTGTTGAAATTCTGTTGAAGCTTTTAAAATTCTCTCTAGAATTTTCAAAATCCATGTCCACATGTTTACAATTTCACGTCAAAAAATGGCTAAAATTCCAGTTGAAATTTTTTCAAAGTCCCTTAAAAATTTTCCAATTTTTGTCCCAATTCTTCCCATTCCCATTGAAACTTTTCAAATCCCTCTCAAAATTGTTGAAATTCTGTTGAAGCTTTTAAAATTCTCTCTAGAATTTTCAAAATCCATGTCCACATGTTTACAATTTCACGTCAAAAAATGGCTAAAATTCCAGTTGAAATTTTTTCAAAGTCCCTTAAAAATTTTCCAATTTTTGTCCCAATTCTTCCCATTCCCATTGAAACTTTTCAAATCCCTCTCAAAATTGTTGAAATTCTCTTGAAGCTTTTAAAATTCTCTCTAGAATTTTCAAAATCCATGTCCACATGTTTACAATTTCACGTCAAAAAATGGCTAAAATTCCAGTTGAAATTTTTTCAAAGTCCCTTAAAAATTTTCCAATTTTTGTCCCAATTCTTCCCATTCCCATTGAAACTTTTCAAATCCCTCTCAAAATTGTTGAAATTCTGTTGAAGCTTTTAAAATTCTCTCTAGAATTTTCAAAATCCATGGCCACATGTTTACAATTTCACGTCAAAAAATGGCTAAAATTCCAGTTGAAATTTTTTCAAAGTCCCTTCAAAATTTTCCAATTTTTGTCCCAATTCTTCCCATTCCTATTGAAACTTTTCAAATCCCTCTCAAAATTGTTGAAATTCTGTTGAAGCTTTTAAAATTCTCTCTAGAATTTTCAAAATCCATGTCCACATGTTTACAATTTCACGTCAAAAAATGGCTAAAATTCCAGTTGAAATTTTTTCAAAGTCCCTTCAAAATTTTCCCATTTTTGTCCCAATTCTTCCCATTCCCATTGAAACTTTTCAAATCCCTCTCAAAATTGTTGAAATTCTCTTGAAGCTTTTAAAATTCTCTCTAGAATTTTCAAAATCCATGTCCACATGTTTACAATTTCACGTCAAAAAATGGCTAAAATTCCAGTTGAAATTTTTTCAAAGTCCCTTAAAAATTTTCCATTTTTTGTCCCAATTCTTCCCATTCCCATTGAAACTTTTCAAATCCCTCTCAAAATTGTTGAAATTCTCTTGAAGCTTTTAAAATTCTCTCTAGAATTTTCAAAATCCATGTCCACATGTTTACAATTTCACGTAAAAAAAATGCTAAAATTCCAGTTGAAATTTTTTCAAAGTCCCTTCAAAATTTTCCAATTTTTGTCCCAATTCTTCCCATTCCCATTGAACTTTTCAAATCCCTCTCTAAATTGTTGAAATTCTGTTGAAGCTTTTAAAATTCTCTCTAGAATTTTCAAAATCCATGTCCACATGTTTACAATTTCACGTCAAAAAATGGCTAAAATTCCAGTTGAAATTTTTTCAAAGTCCCTGAAAAACTTTCCATTTTTTGTCCCAATTCTTCCCATTCCCATTGAAACTTTTCAAATCCCTCTCAAAAGTGTTGAAATTCTGTTGAAGCTTTTAAAATTCTCTCTAGAATTTTCAAAATCCATGTCCACATGTTTACAAGTTCACGTCAAAAAATTGCTAAAATTCCAGTTGAAATTTTTTCAAAGTCCCTTAAAAATTTTCCAATTTTTTGTCCCAATTCTTCCCATTCCCATTGAAACTTTTCAAATCCCTCTCAAAAGTGTTGAAATTCTGTTGAAGCTTTTAAAATTCTCTCTAGAATTTTCAAAATCCATGTCCACATGTTTACAATTTCACGTAAAAATAAATGCTAAAATTCCAGTTGAAATTTTTTCAAAGTCCCTTAAAAATTTTCCAATTTTTGTCCCAATTCTTCCCATTCCCATTGAAACTTTTCAAATCCCTCTCAAAATTGTTGAAATTCTGTTGAAGCTTTTAAAATTCTCTCTAGAATTTTCAAAATCCATGTCCACATGTTTACAATTTCACGTCAAAAAATGGCTAAAATTCCAGTTGAAATTTTTTCAAAGTCCCTGAAAAACTTTCCAATTTTTGTCCCAATTCTTCCCATTCCCATTGAAACTTTTCAAATCCCTCTCAAAAGTGTTGAAATTCTGTTGAAGCTTTTAAAATTCTCTCTAGAATTTTCAAAATCCATGTCCACATGTTTACAAGTTCACGTCAAAAAATTGCTAAAATTCCAGTTGAAATTTTTTCAAAGTCCCTTCCAAATTTTCCAATTTTTGTCCCAATTCTTCCCATTCCCATTGAAACTTTTCAAATCCCTCTCAAAATTGTTGAAATTCTGTTGAAGCTTTTAAAATTCTCTCTAGAATTTTCAAAATCCATGTCCACATGTTTATAATTTCACGTAAAAAAAATTGCTAAAATTCCAGTTGAAATTTTTTCAAAGTCCCTTAAAAATTTTCCAATTTTTGTCCCAATTCTTCCCATTCCCATTGAAACTTTTCAAATCCCTCTCAAAATTGTTGAAATTCTGTTGAAGCTTTTAAAATTCTCTCTAGAATTTTCAAAATCCATGTCCACATGTTTACAATTTCACGTCAAAAAATGGCTAAAATTCCAGTTGAAATTTTTTCAAAGTCCCTTCAAAATTTTCCAATTTTTGTCCCAATTCTTCCCCATTCCCATTGAAACTTTTCAAATCCCTCTCAAAATTGTTGAAATTCTGTTGAAGCTTTTAAAATTCTCTCTAGAATTTTCAAAATCCATGTCCACATGTTTACAATTTCACGTAAAAAAAAATGCTAAAATTCCAGTTGAAATTTTTTCGAAGTCCCTTCAAAATTTTCCAATTTTTGTCCCAATTCTTCCCATTCCCATTGAAACTTTTCAAATCCCTCTCAAAATTGTTGAAATTCTGTTGAAGCTTTTAAAATTCTCTCTAGAATTTTCAAAATCCATGTCCACATGTTTACAATTTCACGTCAAAAAATGGCTAAAATTCCAGTATGAATTTTTTTCAAAGTCCCTTAAAAATTTTCCAATTTTTGTCCCAATTCTTCCCATTCCCATTGAAACTTTTCAAATCCCTCTCAAAATTGTTGAAATTCTGTTGAAGCTTTTAAAATTCTCTCTAGAATTTTCAAAATCCATGTCCACATGTTTACAATTTCACGTCAAAAAATGGCTAAAATTCCAGTTGAAATTTTTTCAAAGTCCCTTAAAAATTTTCCCATTTTTGTCCCAATTCTTCCCATTCCCATTGAAACTTTTCAAATCCCTCTCAAAATTGTTGAAATTCTGTTGAAGCTTTTAAAATTCTCTCTAGAATTTTCAAAATCCATGTCCACATGTTTACAATTTCACATCAAAAAATGGCTAAAATTCCAGTTGAAATTTTTTCAAAGTCCCTTCAAAATTTTCCCATTTTTGTCCCAATTCTTCCCATTCATTGAAACTTTTCAAATCCCTCTCAAAATTGTTGAAATTCTCTTGAAGCTTTTAAAATTCTCTCTAGAATTTTCAAAATCCATGTCCACATGTTTACAATTTCACGTCAAAAAATGGCTAAAATTCCAGTTGAAATTTTTTCAAAGTCCCTTAAAAATTTTCCAATTTTTGTCCCAATTCTTCCCATTCCCATTGAAACTTTTCAAATCCCTCTCAAAATTGTTGAAATTCTGTTGAAGCTTTTAAAATTCTCTCTAGAATTTTCAAAATCCATGTCCACATGTTTACAATTTCACGTCAAAAAATGGCTAAAATTCCAGTTGAAATTTTTTCAAAGTCCCTTAAAAATTTTCCAATTTTTGTCCCAATTCTTCCCATTCCCATTGAAACTTTTCAAATCCCTCTCAAAATTGTT
Organism: Streptopelia decaocto; assembly: GCF_964273445.1. NCBI lineage: Eukaryota > Metazoa > Chordata > Aves > Columbiformes > Columbidae > Streptopelia > Streptopelia decaocto. The sequence continues at coordinate 19,126 of NW_028115113.1, forward strand.
GAAATTCTGTTGAAGCTTTTAAAATTCTCTCTAGAATTTACAAAATCCACTTCAACATGTTTACAATTTCACGTAAAAAAATGGCTAAAATTCCAGTTGCAATTTTTTCAAAGTCCCTTCAAAATTTTCCAATTTTTGTCCCAATTCTTCCCATTCCCATTGAAACTTTTCAAATCCCTCTCAAAATTGTTGAAATTCTGTTGAAGCTTTTAAAATTCTCTCTAGAATTTTCAAAATCCATGTCCACATGTTTACAATTTCACGTCAAAAAATGGCTAAAATTCCAGTTGAAATTTTTTCAAAGTCCCTTAAAAATTTTCCAATTTTTGTCCCAATTCTTCCCATTCCCATTGAAACTTTTCAAATCCCTCTCAAAATTGTTGAAATTCTCTTGAAGCTTTTAAAATTCTCTCTAGAATTTTCAAAATCCATGTCCACATGTTTACAATTTCACGTCAAAAAATTGCTAAAAGTCCAGTTGAAATTTTTTCAAAGTCCCTTCAAAATTTTCCCATTTTTGTCCCAATTCTTCCCATTCCCATTGAAACTTTTCAAATCCCTCTCAAAATTGTTGAAATTCTGTTGAAGCTTTTAAAATTCTCTCTAGAATTTTCAAAATCCATGTCCACATGTTTACAATTTCACGTCAAAAAATGGCTAAAATTCCAGTTGAAATTTTTTCAAAGTCCCTTAAAAATTTTCCCATTTTTGTCCCAATTCTTCCCATTCCCATTGAAACTTTTCAAATCCCTCTCAAAATTGTTGAAATTCTGTTGAAGCTTTTAAAATTCTCTCTAGAATTTTCAAAATCCATGTCCACATGTTTACAATTTCACGTCAAAAAATGGCTAAAATTCCAGTTGAAATTTTTTCAAAGTCCCTTAAAAATTTTCCAATTTTTGTCCCAATTCTTCCCATTCCCATTGAAACTTTTCAAATCCCTCTCAAAATTGTTGAAATTCTCTTGAAGCTTTTAAAATTCTCTCTAGAATTTTCAAAATCCATGTCCACATGTTTACAATTTCACGTCAAAAAATGGCTAAAATTCCAGTTGAAATTTTTTCAAAGTCCCTTAAAAATTTTCCAATTTTTGTCCCAATTCTTCCCATTCCCATTGAAACTTTTCAAATCCCTCTCAAAATTGTTGAAATTCTGTTGAAGCTTTTAAAATTCTCTCTAGAATTTTCAAAATCCATGGCCACATGTTTACAATTTCACGTAAAAAAATGGCTAAAATTCCAGTTGCAATTTTTTCAAAGTCCCTTAAAAATTTTCCAATTTTTGTCCCAATTCTTCCCATTCCTATTGAAACTTTTCAAATCCCTCTCAAAATTGTTGAAATTCTGTTGAAGCTTTTAAAATTCTCTCTAGAATTTTCAAAATCCATGTCCACATGTTTACAATTTCACGTCAAAAAATGGCTAAAATTCCAGTTGAAATTTTTTCAAAGTCCCTTCAAAATTTTCCCATTTTTGTCCCAATTCTTCCCATTCCCATTGAAACTTTTCAAATCCCTCTCAAAATTGTTGAAATTCTCTTGAAGCTTTTAAAATTCTCTCTAGAATTTTCAAAATCCATGTCCACATGTTTACAATTTCACGTCAAAAAATGGCTAAAATTCCAGTTGAAATTTTTTCAAAGTCCCTTAAAAATTTTCCATTTTTTGTCCCAATTCTTCCCATTCCCATTGAAACTTTTCAAATCCCTCTCAAAATTGTTGAAATTCTCTTGAAGCTTTTAAAATTCTCTCTAGAATTTTCAAAATCCATGTCCACATGTTTACAATTTCACGTAAAAAAAATGCTAAAATTCCAGTTGAAATTTTTTCAAAGTCCCTTCAAAATTTTCCAATTTTTGTCCCAATTCTTCCCATTCCCATTGAAACTTTTCAAATCCCTCTCTAAATTGTTGAAATTCTGTTGAAGCTTTTAAAATTCTCTCTAGAATTTTCAAAATCCATGTCCACATGTTTACAATTTCACGTCAAAAAATGGCTAAAATTCCAGTTGAAATTTTTTCAAAGTCCCTGAAAAACTTTCCATTTTTTGTCCCAATTCTTCCCATTCCCATTGAAACTTTTCAAATCCCTCTCAAAAGTGTTGAAATTCTGTTGAAGCTTTTAAAATTCTCTCTAGAATTTTCAAAATCCATGTCCACATGTTTACAAGTTCACGTCAAAAAATTGCTAAAATTCCAGTTGAAATTTTTTCAAAGTCCCTTAAAAATTTTCCAATTTTTGTCCCAATTCTTCCCATTCCCATTGAAACTTTTCAAATCCCTCTCAAAAGTGTTGAAATTCTGTTGAAGCTTTTAAAATTCTCTCTAGAATTTTCAAAATCCATGTCCACATGTTTACAATTTCACGTAAAAATAAATGCTAAAATTCCAGTTGAAATTTTTTCAAAGTCCCTTAAAAATTTTCCAATTTTTGTCCCAATTCTTCCCATTCCCATTGAAACTTTTCAAATCCCTCTCAAAATTGTTGAAATTCTGTTGAAGCTTTTAAAATTCTCTCTAGAATTTTCAAAATCCATGTCCACATGTTTACAATTTCACGTCAAAAAATGGCTAAAATTCCAGTTGAAATTTTTTCAAAGTCCCTGAAAAACTTTCCAATTTTTGTCCCAATTCTTCCCATTCCCATTGAAACTTTTCAAATCCCTCTCAAAAGTGTTGAAATTCTGTTGAAGCTTTTAAAATTCTCTCTAGAATTTTCAAAATCCATGTCCACATGTTTACAAGTTCACGTCAAAAAATTGCTAAAATTCCAGTTGAAATTTTTTCAAAGTCCCTTAAAAATTTTCCAATTTTTGTCCCAATTCTTCCCATTCCCATTGAAACTTTTCAAATCCCTCTCAAAAGTGTTGAAATTCTGTTGAAGCTTTTAAAATTCTCTCTAGAATTTTCAAAATCCATGTCCACATGTTTACAATTTCACGTAAAAATAAATGCTAAAATTCCAGTTGAAATTTTTTCAAAGTCCCTTAAAAATTTTCCAATTTTTGTCCCAATTCTTCCCATTCCCATTGAAACTTTTCAAATCCCTCTCAAAATTGTTGAAATTCTCTTGAAGCTTTTAAAATTCTCTCTAGAATTTTCAAAATCCATGTCCACATGTTTACAATTTCACGTCAAAAAATGGCTAAAATTCCAGTTGAAATTTTTTCAAAGTCCCTTAAAAATTTTCCAATTTTTGTCCCAATTCTTCCCATTCCCATTGAAACTTTTCAAATCCCTCTCAAAATTGTTGAAATTCTGTTAAAGCTTTTAAAATTCTCTCTAGAATTTTCAAAATCCATGTCCACATGTTTACAATTTCACATAAAAAAATTGCTAAAATTCCAGTTGAAATTTTTTCAAAGTCCCTTAAAAATTTTCCAATTTTTGTCCTAATTCTTCCCATTCCCATTGAAACTTTTCAAATCCCTCTCAAAATTGTTGAAATTCTGTTGAAGCTTTTAAAATTCTCTCTAGAATTTTCAAAATCCATGTCCACATGTTTACAATTTCACGTCAAAAAATGGCTAAAATTCCAGTTGAAATTTTTTCAAAGTCCCTTAAAAATTTTCCCATTTTTGTCCCAATTCTTCCCATTCCCATTGAAACTTTTCAAATCCCTCTCAAAATTGTTGAAATTCTGTTGAAGCTTTTAAAATTCTCTCTAGAATTTTCAAAATCCATGTCCACATGTTTACAATTTCACGTAAAAAAAATGCTAAAATTCCAGTTGAAATTTTTTCAAAGTCCCTTAAAAATTTTCCCATTTTTGTCCCAATTCTTCCCATTCCCATTGAAACTTTTCAAATCCCTCTCAAAATTGTTGAAATTCTGTTGAAGCTTTTAAAATTCTCTCTAGAATTTTCAAAATCCATGTCCACATGTTTACAATTTCACGTAAAAAAAATGCTAAAATTCCAGTTGAAATTTTTTCAAAGTCCCTTCAAAATTTTCCAATTTTTGTCCCAATTCTTCCCATTCCCATTGAAAGTTTTCAAATCCCTCTCAAAATTGTTGAAATTCTGTTGAAGCTTTTAAAATTCTCTCTAGAATTTTCAAAATCCATGTCCACATGTTTACAATTTCACGTCAAAAAATGGCTAAAATTCCAGTTGAAATTTTTTCAAAGTCCCTTAAAAATTTTCCAATTTTTGTCCCAATTCTTCCCATTCCCATTGAAACTTTTCAAATCCCTCTCAAAATTGTTGAAATTCTGTTGAAGCTTTTAAAATTCTCTCTAGAATTTTCAAAATCCATGTCCACATGTTTACAATTTCACGTAAAAAAAATGCTAAAATTCCAGTTGAAATTTTTTCAAAGTCCCTTCAAAATTTTCCAATTTTTGTCCCAATTCTTCCCATTCCCATTGAAACTTTTCAAATCCCTCTCAAAATTGTTGAAATTCTGTTGAAGCTTTTAAAATTCTCTCTAGAATTTTCAAAATCCATGTCCACATGTTTACAATTTCACGTCAAAAAATGGCTAAAATTCCAGTTGAAATTTTTTCAAAGTCCCTGAAAAACTTTCCATTTTTTGTCCCAATTCTTCCCATTCCCATTGAAACTTTTCAAATCCCTCTCAAAAGTGTTGAAATTCTGTTGAAGCTTTTAAAATTCTCTCTAGAATTTTCAAAATCCATGTCCACATGTTTACAAGTTCACGTAAAAAAATTGCTAAAATTCCAGTTGAAATTTTTTCAAAGTCCCTTAAAAATTTTCCAATTTTTGTCCCAATTCTTCCCATTCCCATTGAAACTTTTCAAATCCCTCTCAAAAGTGTTGAAATTCTGTTGAAGCTTTTAAAATTCTCTCTAGAATTTTCAAAATCCATGTCCACATGTTTACAATTTCACGTAAAAATAAATGCTAAAATTCCAGTTGAAATTTTTTCAAAGTCCCTTAAAAATTTTCCAATTTTTGTCCCAATTCTTCCCATTCCCATTGAAACTTTTCAAATCCCTCTCAAAATTGTTGAAATTCTGTTGAAGCTTTTAAAATTCTCTCTAGAATTTTCAAAATCCATGTCCACATGTTTACAATTTCACGTCAAAAAATGGCTAAAATTCCAGTTGAAATTTTTTCAAAGTCCCTTCAAAATTTTCCAATTTTTGTCCCAATTCTTCCCATTCCCATTGAAACTTTTCAAATCCCTCTCAAAATCGTTGAAATTCTGTTAAAGCTTTTAAAATTCTCTCTAGAATTTTCAAAATCCATGTCCACATGTTTACAATTTCACATAAAAAAATGGCTAAAATTCCAGTTGAAATTTTTTCCAAGTCCCTTAAAAATTTTCCAATTTTTGTCCTAATTCTTCCCATTCCCATTGAAACTTTTCAAATCCCTCTCAAAATTGTTGAAATTCTGTTGAAGCTTTTAAAATTCTCTCTAGAATTTTCAAAATCCATGTCCACATGTTTACAATTTCACGTCAAAAAATGGCTAAAATTCCAGTTGAAATTTTTTCAAAGTCCCTTAAAAATTTTCCCATTTTTGTCCCAATTCTTCCCATTCCCATTGAAACTTTTCAAATCCCTCTCAAAATTGTTGAAATTCTGTTGAAGCTTTTAAAATTCTCTCTAGAATTTTCAAAATCCATGTCCACATGTTTACAATTTCACGTCAAAAAATGGCTAAAATTCCAGTTGAAATTTTTTCAAAGTCCCTTAAAAATTTTCCAATTTTTGTCCCAATTCTTCCCATTCCCATTGAAAGTTTTCAAATCCCCCTCTAAATTGTTGAAATTCTGTTGAAGCTTTTAAAATTCTCTCTAGAATTTTCAAAATCCATGTCCACATGTTTACAATTTCACGTCAAAAAATTGCTAAAATTCCAGTTGAAATTTTTTCAAAGTCCCTTAAAAATGTTCCAATTTTTGTCCCAATTCTTCCCATTCCCATTGAAACTTTTCAAATCCCTCTCAAAATTGTTGAAATTCTGTTGAAGCTTTTAAAATTCTCTCTAGAATTTTCAAAATCCATGTCCACATGTTTACAATTTCACGTCAAAAAATGGCTAAAATTCCAGTTGAAATTTTTCAAAGTCCCTGAAAAATTTTCCAATTTTTGTCCCAATTCTTCCCATTCCCATTGAAACTTTTCAAATCCCTCTCAAAATTGTTGAAATTCTGTTGAAGCTTTTAAAATTCTCTCTAGAATTTTCAAAATTCATGTCCACATGTTTACAATTTCACGTCAAAATATTGCTAAAATTCCAGTTGAAATTTTTTCAAAGTCCCTTAAAAATTTTCCAATTTTTGTCCCAATGCTTCCCATTCCCATTGAAACTTTTCAAATCCCTCTCAAAATTGTTGAAATTCTGTTGAAGCTTTTAAAATTCTCTCTAGAATTTTCAAAATCCATGTCCACATGTTTACAATTTCACATAAAAAAATGGCTAAAATTCCAGTTGAAATTTTTTCAAAGTCCCTTAAAAATTTTCCAATTTTTGTCCCAATTCTTCCCATTCCCATTGAAACTTTTCAAATCCCTCTCAAAATTGTTGAAATTCTCTTGAAGCTTTTAAAATTCTCTCTAGAATTTTCAAAATCCATGTCCACATGTTTACAATTTCACGTCAAAAAATGGCTAAAATTCCAGTTGAAATTTTTTCAAAGTCCCTTCAAAATTTTCCATTTTTTGTCCCAATTCTTCCCATTCCCATTGAAACTTTTCAAATCCCTCTCAAAATTGTTGAAATTCTGTTGAAGCTTTTAAAATTCTCTCTAGAATTTTCAAAATCCATGTCCACATGTTTACAATTTCACGTCAAAAAATGGCTAAAATTCCAGTTGAAATTTTTTCAAAGTCCCTGAAAAATTTTCCAATTTTTGTCCCAATTCTTCCCATTCCCATTGAAACTTTTCAAATCCTCTCAAAATTGTTGAAATTCTGTTGAAGCTTTTAAAATTCTCTCTAGACTTTTCAAAATCCATGTCCACATGTTTATAATTTCACGTAAAATAAATGGCTAAAATTCCAGTTGAAATTTTTTCAAAGTCCCTTCAAAATTTTCCAATTTTTGTCCCAATTCTTCCCGTTCCCATTGAAACTTTTCAAATCCCTCTCAAAATTGTTGAAATTCTGTTGAAGCTTTTAAAATTCTCTCTAGAATTTTCAAAATCCATGTCCACATGTTTACAATTTCACGTAAAAAAAATGCTAAAATTCCAGTTGAAATTTTTTCAAAGTCCCTTAAAAATTTTCCAATTTTTGTCCCAATTCTTCCCATTCCCATTGAAACTTTTCAAATCCCTCTCAAAATTGTTGAAATTCTCTTGAAGTTTTTAAAATTCTCTCTAGAATTTTCAAAATCCATGTCCACATGTTTACAATTTCACGTCAAAAAATTGCTAAAATTCCAGTTGAAACTTTTTCAAAGTCCCTTAAAAATTTTCCAATTTTTGTCCCAATTCTTCCCATTCCCATTGAAACTTTTCAAATCCCTCTCAAAATTGTTGAAATTCTGTTGAAGCTTTTAAAATTCTCTCTAGAATTTTCAAAATCCATGTCCACATGTTTACAATTTCACATCAAAAAATGGCTAAAATTCCAGTTGAAATTTTTTCAAAGTCCCTTAAAAATTTTCCAATTTTTGTCCCAATTCTTCCCATTCCCATTGAAACTTTTCAAATCCCTCTCAAAATTGTTGAAATTCTCTTGAAGCTTTTAAAATTCTCTCTAGAATTTTCAAAATCCATGTCCACATGTTTACAATTTCACGTCAAAAAATGGCTAAAATTCCAGTTGAAATTTTTTCAACGTCCCTGAAAAATTTTCCAATTTTTGTCCCAATTCTTCCCATTCCCATTGAAACTTTTCAAATCCCTCTCAAAATTGTTGAAATTCTCTTGAAGCTTTTAAAATTCTCTCTAGAATTTTCAAAATCCATGTCCACATGTTTACAATTTCACGTCAAAAAATGGCTAAAATTCCAGTTGAAATTTTTTCAAAGTCCCTGAAAAATTTTCCAATTTTTGTCCCAATTCTTCCCATTCCCATTGAAACTTTTCAAATCCCTCTCAAAATTGTTGAAATTCTGTTGAAGCTTTTAAAATTCTCTCTAGAATTTTTCAAAATCCATGTCCACATGTTTACAATTTCACGTCAAAAAATGGCTAAAATTCCAGTTGAAATTTTTTCAAAGTCCCTGAAAAATTTTCCAATTTTTGTCCCAATTCTTCCCATTCCCATTGAAACTTTTCAAATCCCTCTCAAAATTGTTGAAATTCTGTTGAAGCTTTTAAAATTCTCTCTAGAATTTTCAAAATCCATGGCCACATGTTTACAATTTCACGTAAAAAAATGGCTAAAATTCCAGTTGAAATTTTTTCAAAGTCCCTTCAAAATTTTCCAATTTTTGTCCCAATTCTTCCCATTCACATTGAAACTTTTCAAATCCCTCTCAAAATTGTTGAAATTCTGTTGAAGCTTTTAAAATTCTCTCTAGAATTTTCAAAATCCATGTCCACATGTTTACAATTTCACGTCAAAAAATGACTAAAATTCCAGTTGAAATTTTTTCAAAGTCCCTTAAAAATTTTCCAATTTTTGTCCCAATTCTTCCCATTCCCATTGAAACTTTTCAAATCCCTCTCAAAATTGTTGAAATTCTGTTGAAGCTTTTAAAATTCTCTCTAGAATTTTCAAAATCCATGTCCACATGTTTACAATTTCACGTCAAAAAATGGCTAAAATTCCAGTATGAATTTTTCAAAGTCCCTTCAAAATTTTCCAATTTTTGTCCCAATTCTTCCCATTCCCATTGAAACTTTTCAAATCCCTCTCAAAATTGTTGAAATTCTGTTGAAGCTTTTAAAATTCTCTCTAGAATTTTCAAAATCCATGTCCACATGTTTACAATTTCACGTCAAAAAATGGCTAAAATTCCAGTTGAAATTTTTTCAAAGTCCCTTCAAAATTTTCCAATTTTTGTCCCAATTCTTCCCATTCACATTGAAACTTTTCAAATCCCTCTCAAAATTGTTGAAATTCTGTTGAAGCTTTTAAAATTCTCTCTAGAATTTTCAAAATCCATGTCCACATGTTTACAATTTCACGTCAAAAAATGGCTAAAATTCCAGTTGAAATTTTTTCAAAGTCCCTTAAAAATTTTCCAATTTTTGTCCCAATTCTTCCCATTCCCATTGAAACTTTTCAAATCACTCTCAAAATTGTTGAAATTCTCTTGAAGCTTTTAAAATTCTCTCTAGAATTTTCAAAATCCATGTCCACATGTTTACAATTTCACGTCAAAAAATGACTAAAATTCCAGTTGAAATTTTTTCAAAGTCCCTTAAAAATTTTCCATTTTTTGTCCCAATTCTTCCCATTCCCATTGAAACTTTTCAAATCCCTCTCAAAATTATAGAAATTCTGTTAAAGCTTTTAAAATTCTCTCTAGAATTTTCAAAATCCATGTCCACATGTTTACAATTTCACGTCAAAAAATGGCTAAAATTCCAGTTGAAATTTTTTCAAAGTCCCTTAAAAATTTTCCAATTTTTGTCCCAATTCTTCCCATTCCCATTGAAACTTTTCAAATCCCTCTCAAAATTGTTGAAATTCTGTTGAAGCTTTTAAAATTCTCTCTAGAATTTTCAAAATCCATGTCCACATGTTTACAATTTCACGTCAAAAAATGGCTAAAATTCCAGCTGAAATTTTTTCAAAGTCCCTTCAAAATTTTCCCATTTTTGTCCCAATTCTTCCCATTCCCATTGAAAGTTTTCAAATCCCCCTCAAAATTGTTGAAATTCTGTTGAAGCTTTTAAAATTCTCTCTAGAATTTTCAAAATCCATGTCCACATGTTTACAATTTCACGTCAAAAAATGGCTAAAATTCCAGTTGAAATTTTTTCAAAGTCCCTGAAAAACTTTCCAATTTTTGTCCCAATTCTTCCCATTCCCATTGAAACTTTTCAAATCCCTCTCAAAATTGTTGAAATTCTCTTGAAGCTTTTAAAATTCTCTCTAGAATTTTCAAAATCCATGTCCACATGTTTACAAGTTCACGTCAAAAAATTGCTAAAATTCCAGTTGAAATTTTTTCAAAGTCCCTTCAAAATTTTCCAATTTTTGTCCCAATTCTTCCCATTCCCATTGAAACTTTTCAAATCCCTCTCAAAAGTGTTGAAATTCTGTTGAAGCTTTTAAAATTCTCTCTAGAATTTTCAAAATCCATGTCCACATGTTTACAATTTCACGTAAAAATAAATGCTAAAATTCCAGTTGAAATTTTTTCAAAGTCCCTTAAAAATTTTCCAATTTTTGTCCCAATTCTTCCCATTCCCATTGAAACTTTTCAAATCCCTCTCAAAATTGTTGAAATTCTGTTGAAGCTTTTAAAATTCTCTCTAGAATTTTCAAAATCCATGTCCACATGTTTACAATTTCACGTCAAAAAATGGCTAAAATTCCAGTTGAAATTTTTTCAAAGTCCCTTCAAAATTTTCCAATTTTTGTCCCAATTCTTCCCATTCCCATTGAAACTTTTCAAATCCCTCTCAAAATCGTTGAAATTCTGTTAAAGCTTTTAAAATTCTCTCTAGAATTTTCAAAATCCATGTCCACATGTTTACAATTTCACGTCAAAAAATGGCTAAAATTCCAGTTGAAATTTTTTCAAAGTCCCTGAAAAATTTTCCAATTTTTGTCCCAATTCTTCCCATTCCATTGAAACTTTTCAAATCCCTCTCAAAATTGTTGAAATTCTCTTGAAGCTTTTAAAATTCTCTCTAGAATTTTCAAAATCCATGGCCACATGTTTACAATTTCACGTCAAAAAATGGCTAAAATTACAGTTGAAATTTTTTCAAAGTCCCTTAAAAATTTTCCAATTTTTGTCCCAATTCTTCCCATTCCCATTGAAACTTTTCAAATCCCTCTCAAAATTGTTGAAATTCTGTTGAAGCTTTTAAAATTCTCTCTAGAATTTTCAAAATCCATGTCCACATGTTTACAATTTCACGTCAAAAAAAAGCTAAAATTCCAGTTGAAATTTTTTCAAAGTCCCTGAAAAATTTTCCAATTTTTGTCCCAATTCTTCCCATTCCCATTGAAACTTTTCAAATCCCTCTCAAAATTGTTGAAATTCTGTTGAAGCTTTTAAAATTCTCTCTAGAATTTTCAAAATCCATGTCCACATGTTTACAATTTCACGTCAAAAAATGGCTAAAATTCCAGTTGAAATTTTTTCAAAGTCCCTTAAAAATTTTCCAATTTTTGTCCCAATTCTTCCCATTCCCATTGAAACTTTTCAAATCCCTCTCAAAATTGTTGAAATTCTGTTGAAGCTTTTAAAATTCTCTCTAGAATTTTCAAAATCCATGTCCACATGTTTACAAGTTCACGTCAAAAAATTGCTAAAATTCCAGTTGAAATTTTTTCAAAGTCCCTTCAAAATTTTCCAATTTTTGTCCCAATTCTTCCCATTCCCATTGAAACTTTCAAATCCCTCTCAAAATTGTTGAAATTCTGTTGAAGCTTTTAAAATTCTCTCTAGAATTTTCAAAATCCATGTCCACATGTTTACAATTTCACGTCAAAAAATGGCTAAAATTCCAGTTGAAATTTTTTCAAAGTCCCTTAAAAATTTTCCAATTTTTGTCCCAATTCTTCCCATTCCCATTGAAACTTTTCAAATCCCTCTCAAAATTGTTGAAATTCTGTTGAAGCTTTTAAAATTCTCTCTAGAATTTTCAAAATCCATGTCCACATGTTTACAATTTCACGTCAAAAAATGGCTAAAATTCCAGTTGAAATTTTTTCAAAGTCCCTTAAAAATTTTCCAATTTTTGTCCCAATTCTTCCCATTCCCATTGAAACTTTTCAAATCCCTCTCAAAATTGTTGAAATTCTGTTGAAGCTTTTAAAATTCTCTCTAGAATTTTCAAAATCCATGGCCACATGTTTACAATTTCACGTCAAAAAATGGCTAAAATTCCAGTTGAAATTTTTTCAAAGTCCCTTCAAAATTTTCCAATTTTTGTCCCAATTCTTCCCATTCCCATTGAAACTTTTCAAATCCCTCTCAAAATTGTTGAAATTCTGTTGAAGCTTTTAAAATTCTCTCTAGAATTTTCAAAATCCATGTCCACATGTTTACAATTTCACGTCAAAAATTGCTAAAATTCCAGTTGAAATTTTTCAAAGTCCCTGAAAAATTTTCCAATTTTTGTCCCAATTCTTCCCATTCCCATTGAAACTTTTCAAATCCCTCTCAAAATTGTTGAAATTCTGTTGAAGCTTTTAAAATTCTCTCTAGAATTTTCAAAATCCATGTCCACATGTTTACAATTTCACGTCAAAAAATGGCTAAAATTACAGTTGAAATTTTTTCAAAGTCCCTTAAAAATTTTCCAATTTTTGTCCCAATTCTTCCCATTCCCATTGAAACTTTTCAAATCCCTCTCAAAATTGTTGAAATTCTGTTGAAGCTTTTAAAATTCTCTCTAGAATTTTCAAAATCCATGTCCACATGTTTACAATTTCACGTCAAAAAATTGCTAAAATTCCAGTTGAAATTTTTTCAAAGTCCCTGAAAAATTTTCCAATTTTTGTCCCAATTCTTCCCATTCCCATTGAAACTTTTCAAATCCCTCTCAAAATTGTTGAAATTCTGTTGAAGCTTTTAAAATTCTCTCTAGAATTTTCAAAATCCATGTCCACATGTTTACAATTTCACGTCAAAAAATGGCTAAAATTACAGTTGAAATTTTTTCAAAGTCCCTTAAAAATTTTCCAATTTTTGTCCCAATTCTTCCCATTCCCATTGAAACTTTTCAAATCCCTCTCAAAATTGTTGAAATTCTGTTGAAGCTTTTAAAATTCTCTCTAGAATTTTCAAAATCCATGTCCACATGTTTACAATTTCACGTCAAAAAATGGCTAAAATTCCAGCTGAAATTTTTTCAAAGTCCCTTCAAAATTTTCCAATTTTTGTCCCAATTCTTCCCATTCCCATTGAAACTTTTCAAATCCCTCTCAAAATTGTTGAAATTCTCTTGAAGCTTTTAAAATTCTCTCTAGAATTTTCAAAATCCATGTCCACATGTTTACAATTTCACGTCAAAAAATGGCTAAAATTCCAGTTGAAATTTTTTCAAAGTCCCTGAAAAATTTTCCAATTTTTGTCCCAATTCTTCCCATTCCCATTGAAACTTTTCAAATCCCTCTCAAAATTGTTGAAATTCTGTTGAAGCTTTTAAAATTCTCTCTAGAATTTTCAAAATCCATGTCCACATGTTTATAATTTCACGTAAAGAAAATTGCTAAAGTTCCAGTTGAAATTTTTTCAAAGTCCCTGAAAAATTTTCCAATTTTTGTCCCAATTCTTCCCATTCCCATTGAAACTTTTCAAATCCCTCTCAAAATTGTTGAAATTCTGTTGAAGCTTTTAAAATTCTCTCTAGAATTTTCAAAATCCATGGCCACATGTTTACAATTTCACGTCAAAAAATGGCTAAAATTCCAGTTGAAATTTTTTCAAAGTCCCTTACAAATTTTCCAATTTTTGTCCCAATTCTTCCCATTCCCATTGAAACTTTTCAAATCCCTCTCAAAATTGTTGAAATTCTGTTGAAGCTTTTAAAATTCTCTCTAGAATTTTCAAAATCCATGTCCACATGTTTACAATTTCACGTCAAAAAATGGCTAAAATTACAGTTGAAATTTTTTCAAAGTCCCTTCAAAATTTTCCAATTTTTGTCCCAATTCTTCCCATTCCCATTGAAACTTTTCAAATCCCTCTCAAAATTGTTGAAATTCTGTTGAAGCTTTTAAAATTCTCTCTAGAATTTTCAAAATCCATGTCCACATGTTTACAATTTCACGTCAAAAAATGGCTAAAATTCCAGTTGAAATTTTTTCAAAGTCCCTTAAAAATTTTCCAATTTTTGTCCCAATTCTTCCCATTCCCATTGAAACTTTTCAAATCCCTCTCAAAATTGTTGAAATTCTGTTGAAGCTTTTAAAATTCTCTCTAGAATTTTCAAATCCATGGCCACATGTTTACAATTTCACGTCAAAAAATGGCTAAAATTCCAGTTGAAATTTTTTCAAAGTCCCTTCAAAATTTTCCAATTTTTGTCCCAATTCTTCCCATTCCCATTGAAACTTTTCAAATCCCTCTCAAAATTGTTGAAATTCTGTTGAAGCTTTTAAAATTCTCTCTAGAATTTTCAAAATCCATGTCCACATGTTTACAATTTCACGTCAAAAAATTGCTAAAATTCCAGTTGAAATTTTTTCAAAGTCCCTGAAAAATTTTCCAATTTTTGTCCCAATTCTTCCCATTCCCATTGAAACTTTTCAAATCCCTCTCAAAATTGTTGAAATTCTGTTGAAGCTTTTAAAATTCTCTCTAGAATTTTCAAAATCCATGTCCACATGTTTACAATTTCACGTCAAAAAATGGCTAAAATTACAGTTGAAATTTTTTCAAAGTCCCTTAAAAATTTTCCAATTTTTGTCCCAATTCTTCCCATTCCCATTGAAACTTTTCAAATCCCTCTCAAAATTGTTGAAATTCTGTTGAAGCTTTTAAAATTCTCTCTAGAATTTTCAAAATCCATGTCCACATGTTTACAATTTCACGTCAAAAAATTGCTAAAATTCCAGTTGAAATTTTTTCAAAGTCCCTGAAAAATTTTCCAATTTTTGTCCCAATTCTTCCCATTCCCATTGAAACTTTTCAAATCCCTCTCAAAATTGTTGAAATTCTGTTGAAGCTTTTAAAATTCTCTCTAGAATTTTCAAAATCCATGTCCACATGTTTACAATTTCACGTCAAAAAATGGCTAAAATTACAGTTGAAATTTTTTCAAAGTCCCTTAAAAATTTTCCAATTTTTGTCCCAATTCTTCCCATTCCCATTGAAACTTTTCAAATCCCTCTCAAAATTGTTGAAATTCTGTTGAAGCTTTTAAAATTCTCTCTAGAATTTTCAAAATCCATGTCCACATGTTTACAATTTCACGTCAAAAAATGGCTAAAATTCCAGCTGAAATTTTTTCAAAGTCCCTTCAAAATTTTCCAATTTTTGTCCCAATTCTTCCCATTCCCATTGAAACTTTTCAAATCCCTCTCAAAATTGTTGAAATTCTGTTGAAGCTTTTAAAATTCTCTCTAGAATTTTCAAAATCCATGTCCACATGTTTACAATTTCACGTCAAAAAATGGCTAAAATTCCAGCTGAAATTTTTTCAAAGTCCCTGAAAAATTTTCCAATTTTTGTCCCAATTCTTCCCATTCCCATTGAAACTTTTCAAATCCCTCTCAAAATTGTTGAAATTCTCTTGAAGCTTTTAAAATTCTCTCTAGAATTTTCAAAATCCATGTCCACATGTTTACAATTTCACGTCAAAAAATGGCTAAAATTCCAGTTGAAATTTTTTCAAAGTCCCTGAAAAATTTTCCAATTTTTGTCCCAATTCTTCCCATTCCCATTGAAACTTTTCAAATCCCTCTCAAAATTGTTGAAATTCTGTTGAAGCTTTTAAAAATCTCTCTAGAATTTTCAAAATCCATGTCCACATGTTTATAATTTCACGTAAAGAAAATTGCTAAAGTTCCAGTTGAAATTTTTTCAAAGTCCCTTAAAAATTTTCCAATTTTTGTCCCAATTCTTCCCATTCCCATTGAAACTTTTCAAATCCCTCTCAAAATTGTTGAAATTCTCTTGAAGCATTTAAAATTCTCTCTAGAATTTTCAAAATCCATGTCCACATGTTTACAATTTCACGTCAAAAAATGGCTAAAATTCCAGTTGAAATTTTTTCAAAGTCCCTTAAAAATTTTCCAATTTTTGTCCCAATTCTTCCCATTCCCATTGAAACTTTTCAAATCCCTCTCAAAATTGTTGAAATTCTGTTGAAGCTTTTAAAATTCTCTCTAGAATTTTCAAAATCCATGGCCACATGTTTACAATTTCACGTCAAAAAATGGCTAAAATTCCAGTTGAAATTTTTTCAAAGTCCCTTAAAAATTTTCCAATTTTTGTCCCAATTCTTCCCATTCCCATTGAAACTTTTCAAATCCCTCTCAAAATTGTTGAAATTCTGTTGAAGCTTTTAAAATTCTCTCTAGAATTTTCAAAATCCATGTCCACATGTTTACAATTTCACGTCAAAAAATGGCTAAAATTCCAGTTGAAATTTTTTCAAAGTCCCTTAAAAATTTTCCAATTTTTGTCCCAATTCTTCCCATTCCCATTGAAACTTTTCAAATCCCTCTCAAAATTGTTGAAATTCTCTTGAAGCTTTTAAAATTCTCTCTAGAATTTTCAAAATCCATGTCCACATGTTTACAATTTCACGTAAAAAAATTGCTAAAAGTCCAGTTGAAATTTTTTCAAAGTCCCTTAAAAATTTTCCAATTTTTGTCCCAATTCTTCCCATTCCCATTGAAACTTTTCAAATCCCTCTCAAAATTGTTGAAATTCTCTTGAAGCTTTTAAAATTCTCTCTAGAATTTTCAAAATCCATGTCCACATGTTTACAATTTCACGTCAAAAAATGGCTAAAATTCCAGTTGAAATTTTTTCAAAGTCCCTTAAAAATTTTCCAATTTTTGTCCCAATTCTTCCCATTCCCATTGAAACTTTTCAAATCCCTCTCAAAATTGTTGAAATTCTGTTGAAGCTTTTAAAATTCTCTCTAGAATTTTCAAAATCCATGTCCACATGTTTACAATTTCACGTCAAAAAATGGCTAAAATTCCAGTTGAAATTTTTTCAAAGTCCCTTAAAAATTTTCCAATTTTTGTCCCAATTCTTCCCATTC